>NW_026908039.1:0-144907 GCF_033978785.1 Entelurus aequoreus | reverse complement strand
GAGTCCCTACAAAACCTAAAAATGGCATAAAATGCTTTTTTTGGGAAAACTTTTTTTTTTACAAAATTTTTTTCCAAAAAACGGACTTGCTTCAGCAGCACAATTCTGGTGCTGTAGTTGTAGGAGATGTCTCAAAACGTCATCAGGAGTCCCGACTAAACCCGTAAATGTAAGAAAATGCATTTTTTAAGAAAAAAATTTTTTGCTAAAATGTCGTAAGGGGGGACCCTGTCGTAAAAATGCCAAAAAACCGACTTGCTTCAGCAGTACAATTCTTGTGCTGTAGTTGTAGGAGATGTCTCAAAACGTCATCAGGAGTCCCTACAAAACCTAAAAATGGCATAAAATGCTTTTTTTGGGAAAACTTTTTTTTTTACAAAAATTTTTTCCAAAAAACGGACTTGCTTCAGCAGCACAATTCTGGTGCTGTAGTTGTAGGAGATGTCTCAAAACGTCATCAGGAGTCCCGACTAAACCCGTAAATGTAAGAAAATGTAAGAAAATGCATTTTTTAAGAAAAACATTTTTTGCTAAAATGTCGTAAGGGGGGACCCTGTCGTAAAAATGCCAAAAAACCGACTTGCTTCAGCAGTACAATTCTGGTGCTGTAGTTGTAGGAGATGTCTCAAAACGTCATCAGGAGTCCCTACAAAACCTAAAAATGGCAGAAAATGCTTTTTTTGGGAAAACTTTTTTTTTACAAAAAAAAATTCAAAAAACAGACTTGCTTCAGCAGCACAATTCTGGTGCTGTAGTTGTAGGAGATGTCTCAAAACGTCATCAGGAGTCCCGACTAAACCCGTAAATGTAAGAAAATGTAAGAAAATGCATTTTTTAAGAAAAACATTTTTTGCTAAAATGTCGTAAGGGGGGACCCTGTCGTAAAAATGCCAAAAAACCGACTTGCTTCAGCAGTACAATTCTGGTGCTGTAGTTTTAGGAGATGTCTCAAAACGTCATCAGGAGTCCCTACAAAACCTAAAAATGGCATAAAATGCTTTTTTTGGGAAAACTTTTTTTTTTACAAATTTTTTTTCCAAAAAACGGACTTGCTTCAGCAGCACAATTCTGGTGCTGTAGTTGTAGGAGATGTCTCAAAACGTCATCAGGAGTCCCGACTAAACCCGTAAATGTAAGAAAATGCATTTTTTAAGAAAAACATTTTTTGCTAAAATGTCGTAAGGGGGGACCCTGTCGTAAAAATGCCAAAAAACCGACTTGCTTCAGCAGTACAATTCTGGTGCTGTAGTTGTAGGAGATGTCTCAAAACGTCATCAGGAGTCCCTACAAAACCTAAAAATGGCATAAAATGCTTTTTTTGGGAAAACTTTTTTTTTTTTTTTTTAAATTCCAAAAAACGGACTTGCTTCAGCAGCACAATTCTGGTGCTGTAGTTGTAGGAGATGTCTCAAAACGTCATCAGGAGTCCCGACTAAACCCGTAAATGTAAGAAAATGTAAGAAAATGCATTTTTTAAGAAAAACATTTTTTGCTAAAATGTCGTAAGGGGGACCCTGTCGTAAAAATGCCAAAAAACCGACTTGCTTCAGCAGTACAATTCTGGTGCTGTAGTTGTAGGAGATGTCTCAAAACGTCATCAGGAGTCCCTACAAAACCTAAAAATGGCATAAAATGCTTTTTTTGGGAAAACTTTTTTTTTACAAAAAATTTTTCAAAAAACAGACTTGCTTCAGCAGCACAATTCTGGTGCTGTAGTTGTCGGAGATGTCTCAAAACGTCATCAGGAGTCCCGACTAAACCCGTAAATGTAAGAAAATGTAAGAAAATGCATTTTTTAAGAAAAACATTTTTTGCTAAAATGTCGTAAGGGGGGACCCTGTCGTAAAAATGCCAAAAAACCGACTTGCTTCAGCAGTACAATTCTGGTGCTGTAGTTGTAGGAGATGTCTCAAAACGTCATCAGGAGTCCCTACAAAACCTAAAATTGGCAGAAAATGCTTTTTTTGGGAAAACTTTTTTTTTTACAAAAAAAAATTCAAAAAACAGACTTGCTTCAGCAGCACAATTCTGGTGCTGTAGTTGTAGGAAATGTCTCAAAACGTCATCAGGAGTCCCGACTAAACCCGTAAATGTAAGAAAATGTAAGAAAATGCATTTTTTAAGAAAAACATTTTTTGCTAAAATGTCGTAAGGGGGGACCCTGTCGTAAAAATGCCAAAAAAACGACTTGCTTCAGCAGTACAATTCTGGTGCTGTAGTTGTAGGAGATGTCTCAAAACGTCATCAGGAGTCCCTACAAAACCTAAAAATGGCATAAAATGCTTTTTTTGGGAAAACTTTTTTTTTTACAAAAAAAAATTCAAAAAACAGACTTGCTTCAGCAGCACAATTCTGGTGCTGTAGTTGTAGGAGATGTCTCAAAACGTCATCAGGAGTCCCGACTAAACCCGTAAATGTAAGAAAATGTAAGAAAATGCATTTTTTAAGAAAAACATTTTTTGCTAAAATGTCGTAAGGGGGGACCCTGTCGTAAAAATGCCAAAAAACCGACTTGCTTCAGCAGTACAATTCTGGTGCTGTAGTTGTAGGAGATGTCTCAAAACGTCATCAGGAGTCCCGACTAAACCCGTAAATGTAAGAAAATGCATTTTTTAAGAAAAACATTTTTTGCTAAAATGTCGTAAGGGGGGACCCTGTCGTAAAAATGCCAAAAAACCGACTTGCTTCAGCAGTACAATTCTGGTGCTGTAGTTGTAGGAGATGTCTCAAAACGTCATCAGGAGTCCCTACAAAACCTAAAAATGGCATAAAATGCTTTTTTTGGGAAAACTTTTTTTTTTACAAAAAAAAATTCAAAAAACAGACTTGCTTCAGCAGCACAATTCTGGTGCTGTAGTTGTAGGAAATGTCTCAAAACGTCATCAGGAGTCCCGACTAAACCCGTAAATGTAAGAAAATGTAAGAAAATGCATTTTTTAAGAAAAACATTTTTTGCTAAAATGTCGTAAGGGGGGACCCTGTCGTAAAAATGCCAAAAAACCGACTTGCTTCAGCAGTACAATTCTGGTGCTGTAGTTGTAGGAGATGTCTCAAAACGTCATCAGGAGTCCCTACAAAACCTAAAAATGGCATAAAATGCTTTTTTTGGGAAAACTTTTTTTTTTACAAAAAAAATTTCAAAAAACAGACTTGCTTCAGCAGCACAATTCTGGTGCTGTAGTTGTAGGAGATGTCTCAAAACGTCATCAGGAGTCCCGACTAAACCCGTAAATGTAAGAAAATGTAAGAAAATGCATTTTTTAAGAAAAACATTTTTTGCTAAAATGTCGTAAGGGGGGACCCTGTCGTAAAAATGCCAAAAAACCGACTTGCTTCAGCAGTACAATTCTGGTGCTGTAGTTGTAGGAGATGTCTCAAAACGTCATCAGGAGTCCCGACTAAACCCGTAAATGTAAGAAAATGCATTTTTTAAGAAAAACATTTTTTGCTAAAATGTCGTAAGGGGGGACCCTGTCGTAAAAATGCCAAAAAACCGACTTGCTTCAGCAGTACAATTCTGGTGCTGTAGTTGTAGGAGATGTCTCAAAACGTCATCAGGAGTCCCTACAAAACCTAAAAATGGCATAAAATGCTTTTTTTGGGAAAACTTTTTTTTTACAAAAAAAATTTCAAAAAACAGACTTGCTTCAGCAGCACAATTCTGGTGCTGTAGTTGTAGGAGATGTCTCAAAACGTCATCAGGAGTCCCTACAAAACCTAAAAATGGCATAAAATGCTTTTTTGGGAAAACTTTTTTTTTACAAAAATTTTTTCCAAAAAACGGACTTGCTTCAGCAGCACAATTCTGGTGCTGTAGTTGTAGGAGATGTCTCAAAACGTCATCAGGAGTCCCGACTAAACCCGTAAATGTAAGAAAATGTAAGAAAATGCATTTTTTAAGAAAAACATTTTTTGCTAAAATGTCGTAAGGGGGGACCCTGTCGTAAAAATGCCAAAAAACCGACTTGCTTCAGCAGTACAATTCTGGTGCTGTAGTTGTAGGAGATGTCTCAAAACGTCATCAGGAGTCCCTACAAAACCTAAAAATGGCATAAAATGCTTTTTTTGGGAAAACTTTTTTTTTACAAAAAATTTTTCAAAAAACAGACTTGCTTCAGCAGCACAATTCTGGTGCTGTAGTTGTAGGAGATGTCTCAAAACGTCATCAGGAGTCCCGACTAAACCCGTAAATGTAAGAAAATGCATTTTTTAAGAAAAACATTTTTTGCTAAAATGTCGTAAGGGGGGACCCTGTCGTAAAAATGCCAAAAAAACGACTTGCTTCAGCAGTACAATTCTGGTGCTGTAGTTGTAGGAGATGTCTCAAAACGTCATCAGGAGTCCCTACAAAACCTAAAAATGGCAGAAAATGCTTTTTTTGGGAAAACTTTTTTTTTACAAAAAAAAATTCAAAAAACAGACTTGCTTCAGCAGCACAATTCTGGTGCTGTAGTTGTAGGAGATGTCTCAAAACGTCATCAGGAGTCCCGACTAAACCCGTAAATGTAAGAAAATGTAAGAAAATGCATTTTTTAAGAAAAACATTTTTTGCTAAAATGTCGTAAGGGGGGACCCTGTCGTAAAAATGCCAAAAAAACGACTTGCTTCAGCAGTACAATTCTGGTGCTGTAGTTGTAGGAGATGTCTCAAAACGTCATCAGGAGTCCCTACAAAACCTAAAAATGGCATAAAATGCTTTTTTTGGGAAAACTTTTTTTTTTACAAAAAAAAATTCAAAAAACGGACTTGCTTCAGCAGCACAATTCTGGTGCTGTAGTTGTAGGAGATGTCTCAAAACGTCATCAGGAGTCCCGACTAAACCCGTAAATGTAAGAAAATGTAAGAAAATGCATTTTTTAAGAAAAACATTTTTTGCTAAAATGTCGTAAGGGGGGACCCTGTCGTAAAAATGCCAAAAAACCGACTTGCTTCAGCAGTACAATTCTGGTGCTGTAGTTGTAGGAGATGTCTCAAAACGTCATCAGGAGTCCCTACAAAACCTAAAAATGGCATAAAATGCTTTTTTTGGGAAAACTTTTTTTTTACAAAAAAAATTTCAAAAAACAGACTTGCTTCAGCAGCACAATTCTGGTGCTGTAGTTGTAGGAGATGTCTCAAAACGTCATCAGGAGTCCCTACAAAACCTAAAAATGGCATAAAATGCTTTTTTGGGAAAACTTTTTTTTTACAAATTTTTTTTCCAAAAAACGGACTTGCTTCAGCAGCACAATTCTGGTGCTGTAGTTGTAGGAGATGTCTCAAAACGTCATCAGGAGTCCCGACTAAACCCGTAAATGTAAGAAAATGTAAGAAAATGCATTTTTTAAGAAAAACATTTTTTGCTAAAATGTCGTAAGGGGGGACCCTGTCGTAAAAATGCCAAAAAACCGACTTGCTTCAGCAGTACAATTCTGGTGCTGTAGTTTTAGGAGATGTCTCAAAACGTCATCAGGAGTCCCTACAAAACCTAAAAATGGCATAAAATGCTTTTTTTGGGAAAACTTTTTTTTTTACAAAAAAAAATTCCAAAAAACGGACTTGCTTCAGCAGCACAATTCTGGTGCTGTAGTTGTAGGAGATGTCTCAAAACGTCATCAGGAGTCCCGACTAAACCCGTAAATGTAAGAAAATGTAAGAAAATGCATTTTTTAAGAAAAACATTTTTTGCTAAAATGTCGTAAAAATGCCAAAAAACCGACTTGCTTCAGCAGTACAATTCTGGTGCTGTAGTTGTAGGAGATGTCTCAAAACGTCATCAGGAGTCCCTACAAAACCTAAAAATGGCATAAAATGCTTTTTTTGGGAAAACTTTAAAAAAAAAAAAAAAAAATTCCAAAAAACGGACTTGCTTCAGCAGCACAATTCTGGTGCTGTAGTTGTAGGAGATGTCTCAAAACGTCACCAGGAGTCCCGACTAAACCCGTAAATGTAAGAAAATGTAAGAAAATGCATTTTTTAAGAAAAACATTTTTTGCTAAAATGTCGTAAGGGGGGACCCTGTCGTAAAAATGCCAAAAAACCGACTTGCTTCAGCAGTACAATTCTGGTGCTGTAGTTGTAGGAGATGTCTCAAAACGTCATCAGGAGTCCCTACAAAACCTAAAAATGGCATAAAATGCTTTTTTTGGGAAAACTTTTTTTTTACAAAAAAAATTTCAAAAAACAGACTTGCTTCAGCAGCACAATTCTGGTGCTGTAGTTGTAGGAGATGTCTCAAAACGTCATCAGGAGTCCCGACTAAACCCGTAAATGTAAGAAAATGTAAGAAAATGCATTTTTTAAGCAAAACATTTTTTGCTAAAATGTCGTAAGGGGGGACCCTGTCGTAAAAATGCCAAAAAACCGACTTGCTTCAGCAGTACAATTCTGGTGCTGTAGTTGTAGGAGATGTCTCAAAACGTCATCAGGAGTCCCTACAAAACCTAAAAATGGCATAAAATGCTTTTTTTGGGAAAACTTTTTTTTTACAAAAAAAATTTCAAAAAACAGACTTGCTTCAGCAGCACAATTCTGGTGCTGTAGTTGTAGGAGATGTCTCAAAACGTCATCAGGAGTCCCGACTAAACCCGTAAATGTAAGAAAATGTAAGAAAATGCATTTTTTAAGAAAAACATTTTTTGCTAAAATGTCGTAAGGGGGGACCCTGTCGTAAAAATGCCAAAAAACCGACTTGCTTCAGCAGTACAATTCTGGTGCTGTAGTTGTAGGAGATGTCTCAAAACGTCATCAGGAGTCCCTACAAAACCTAAAAATGGCAGAAAATGCTTTTTTTGGGAAAACTTTTTTTTTACAAAAAAAAATTCAAAAAACAGACTTGCTTCAGCAGCACAATTCTGGTGCTGTAGTTGTAGGAGATGTCTCAAAACGTCATCAGGAGTCCCGACTAAACCCGTAAATGTAAGAAAATGTAAGAAAATGCATTTTTTAAGAAAAACATTTTTTGCTAAAATGTCGTAAGGGGGGACCCTGTCGTAAAAATGCCAAAAAACCGACTTGCTTCAGCAGTACAATTCTGGTGCTGTAGTTGTAGGAGATGTCTGAAAACGTCATCAGGAGTCCCTACAAAACCTAAAAATGGCATAAAATGCTTTTTTTGGGAAAACTTTTTTTTTACAAAAAATTTTTCAAAAAACAGACTTGCTTCAGCAGCACAATTTTGGTGCTGTAGTTGTAGGAGATGTCTCAAAACGTCATCAGGAGTCCCGACTAAACCCGTAAATGTAAGAAAATGTAAGAAAATGCATTTTTTAAGAAAAACATTTTTTGCTAAAATGTCGTAAGGGGGGACCCTGTCGTAAAAATGCCAAAAAACCGACTTGCTTCAGCAGTACAATTCTGGTGCTGTAGTTGTAGGAGATGTCTCAAAACGTCATCAGGAGTCCCTACAAAACCTAAAAATGGCAGAAAATGCTTTTTTTGGGAAAACTTTTTTTTTACAAAAATTTTTTCAAAAAACAGACTTGCTTCAGCAGCACAATTCTGGTGCTGTAGTTGTAGGAGATGTCTCAAAACGTCATCAGGAGTCCCGACTAAACCCGTAAATGTAAGAAAATGTAAGAAAATGCATTTTTTAAGAAAAACATTTTTTGCTAAAATGTCGTAAGGGGGGGACTGTCGTAAAAATGCCAAAAAACCGACTTGCTTCAGCAGTACAATTCTGGTGCTGTAGTTGTAGGAGATGTCTCAAAACGTCATCAGGAGTCCCTACAAAACCTAAAAATGGCAGAAAATGCTTTTTTTGGGAAAACTTTTTTTTTACAAAAAAAAATTCAAAAAACAGACTTGCTTCAACAGCACAATTCTGGTGCTGTAGTTGTAGGAGATGTCTCAAAACGTCATCAGGAGTCCCGACTAAACCCGTAAATGTAAGAAAATGTAAGAAAATGCATTTTTTAGGAAAAAAAATTTTTGCTAAAATGTCGTAAGGGGGGACCCTGTCGTAAAAATGCCAAAAAAACGACTTGCTTCAGCAGTACAATTCTGGTGCTGTAGTTGTAGGAGATGTCTCAAAACGTCATCAGGAGTCCCGACTAAACCCGTAAATGTAAGAAAATGTAAGAAAATGCATTTTTTAAGAAAAACATTTTTTTGCTAAAATGTCGTCAGGAGTCCCTACAAAACCTAAAAATGGCATAAAATGCTTTTTTTGGGAAAACTTTTTTTTTACAAATTTTTTTTCCAAAAAACGGACTTGCTTCAGCAGCACAATTCTGGTGCTGTAGTTGTAGGAGATGTCTCAAAACGTCATCAGGAGTCCCTACAAAACCTAAAAATGGCATAAAATGCTTTTTTTGGGAAAACTTTTTTTTTTACAAAATTTTTTTCCAAAAAACGGACTTGCTTCAGCAGCACAATTCTGGTGCTGTAGTTGTAGGAGATGTCTCAAAACGTCATCAGGAGTCCCGACTAAACCCGTAAATGTAAGAAAATGCATTTTTTAAGAAAAACATTTTTTGCTAAAATGTCGTAAGGGGGGACCCTGTCGTAAAAATGCCAAAAAAACGACTTGCTTCAGCAGTACAATTCTTGTGCTGTAGTTGTAGGAGATGTCTCAAAACGTCATCAGGAGTCCCTACAAAACCTAAAAATGGCATAAAATGCTTTTTTTGGGAAAACTTTTTTTTTTACAAAAATTTTTTCCAAAAAACGGACTTGCTTCAGCAGCACAATTCTGGTGCTGTAGTTGTAGGAGATGTCTCAAAACGTCATCAGGAGTCCCGACTAAACCCGTAAATGTAAGAAAATGTAAGAAAATGCATTTTTTAAGAAAAACATTTTTTGCTAAAATGTCGTAAGGGGGGACCCTGTCGTAAAAATGCCAAAAAACCGACTTGCTTCAGCAGTACAATTCTGGTGCTGTAGTTGTAGGAGATGTCTCAAAACGTCATCAGGAGTCCCTACAAAACCTAAAAATGGCAGAAAATGCTTTTTTTGGGAAAACTTTTTTTTTACAAAAAAAAATTCAAAAAACAGACTTGCTTCAGCAGCACAATTCTGGTGCTGTAGTTGTAGGAGATGTCTCAAAACGTCATCAGGAGTCCCGACTAAACCCGTAAATGTAAGAAAATGCATTTTTTAAGAAAAACATTTTTTGCTAAAATGTCGTAAGGGGGGACCCTGTCGTAAAAATGCCAAAAAAACGACTTGCTTCAGCAGTACAATTCTGGTGCTGTAGTTGTAGGAGATGTCTCAAAACGTCATCAGGAGTCCCTACAAAACCTAAAAATGGCAGAAAATGCTTTTTTTGGGAAAACTTTTTTTTTACAAAAAAAAATTCAAAAAACAGACTTGCTTCAGCAGCACAATTCTGGTGCTGTAGTTGTAGGAGATGTCTCAAAACGTCATCAGGAGTCCCGACTAAACCCGTAAATGTAAGAAAATGTAAGAAAATGCATTTTTTAAGAAAAACATTTTTTGCTAAAATGTCGTAAGGGGGGACCCTGTCGTAAAAATGCCAAAAAAACGACTTGCTTCAGCAGTACAATTCTGGTGCTGTAGTTGTAGGAGATGTCTCAAAACGTCATCAGGAGTCCCTACAAAACCTAAAAATGGCATAAAATGCTTTTTTTGGGAAAACTTTTTTTTTTACAAAAAAAAATTCAAAAAACGGACTTGCTTCAGCAGCACAATTCTGGTGCTGTAGTTGTAGGAGATGTCTCAAAACGTCATCAGGAGTCCCGACTAAACCCGTAAATGTAAGAAAATGTAAGAAAATGCATTTTTTAAGAAAAACATTTTTTGCTAAAATGTCGTAAGGGGGGACCCTGTCGTAAAAATGCCAAAAAACCGACTTGCTTCAGCAGTACAATTCTGGTGCTGTAGTTGTAGGAGATGTCTCAAAACGTCATCAGGAGTCCCTACAAAACCTAAAAATGGCATAAAATGCTTTTTTTGGGAAAACTTTTTTTTTACAAAAAAAATTTCAAAAAACAGACTTGCTTCAGCAGCACAATTCTGGTGCTGTAGTTGTAGGAGATGTCTCAAAACGTCATCAGGAGTCCCTACAAAACCTAAAAATGGCATAAAATGCTTTTTTGGGAAAACTTTTTTTTTACAAATTTTTTTTCCAAAAAACGGACTTGCTTCAGCAGCACAATTCTGGTGCTGTAGTTGTAGGAGATGTCTCAAAACGTCATCAGGAGTCCCGACTAAACCCGTAAATGTAAGAAAATGTAAGAAAATGCATTTTTTAAGAAAAACATTTTTTGCTAAAATGTCGTAAGGGGGGACCCTGTCGTAAAAATGCCAAAAAACCGACTTGCTTCAGCAGTACAATTCTGGTGCTGTAGTTTTAGGAGATGTCTCAAAACGTCATCAGGAGTCCCTACAAAACCTAAAAATGGCATAAAATGCTTTTTTTGGGAAAACTTTTTTTTTTACAAAAAAAAATTCCAAAAAACGGACTTGCTTCAGCAGCACAATTCTGGTGCTGTAGTTGTAGGAGATGTCTCAAAACGTCATCAGGAGTCCCGACTAAACCCGTAAATGTAAGAAAATGTAAGAAAATGCATTTTTTAAGAAAAACATTTTTTGCTAAAATGTCGTAAAAATGCCAAAAAACCGACTTGCTTCAGCAGTACAATTCTGGTGCTGTAGTTGTAGGAGATGTCTCAAAACGTCATCAGGAGTCCCTACAAAACCTAAAAATGGCATAAAATGCTTTTTTTGGGAAAACTTTAAAAAAAAAAAAAAAAAATTCCAAAAAACGGACTTGCTTCAGCAGCACAATTCTGGTGCTGTAGTTGTAGGAGATGTCTCAAAACGTCACCAGGAGTCCCGACTAAACCCGTAAATGTAAGAAAATGTAAGAAAATGCATTTTTTAAGAAAAACATTTTTTGCTAAAATGTCGTAAGGGGGGACCCTGTCGTAAAAATGCCAAAAAACCGACTTGCTTCAGCAGTACAATTCTGGTGCTGTAGTTGTAGGAGATGTCTCAAAACGTCATCAGGAGTCCCTACAAAACCTAAAAATGGCATAAAATGCTTTTTTTGGGAAAACTTTTTTTTTACAAAAAAAATTTCAAAAAACAGACTTGCTTCAGCAGCACAATTCTGGTGCTGTAGTTGTAGGAGATGTCTCAAAACGTCATCAGGAGTCCCGACTAAACCCGTAAATGTAAGAAAATGTAAGAAAATGCATTTTTTAAGCAAAACATTTTTTGCTAAAATGTCGTAAGGGGGGACCCTGTCGTAAAAATGCCAAAAAACCGACTTGCTTCAGCAGTACAATTCTGGTGCTGTAGTTGTAGGAGATGTCTCAAAACGTCATCAGGAGTCCCTACAAAACCTAAAAATGGCATAAAATGCTTTTTTTGGGAAAACTTTTTTTTTACAAAAAAAATTTCAAAAAACAGACTTGCTTCAGCAGCACAATTCTGGTGCTGTAGTTGTAGGAGATGTCTCAAAACGTCATCAGGAGTCCCGACTAAACCCGTAAATGTAAGAAAATGTAAGAAAATGCATTTTTTAAGAAAAACATTTTTTGCTAAAATGTCGTAAGGGGGGACCCTGTCGTAAAAATGCCAAAAAACCGACTTGCTTCAGCAGTACAATTCTGGTGCTGTAGTTGTAGGAGATGTCTCAAAACGTCATCAGGAGTCCCTACAAAACCTAAAAATGGCAGAAAATGCTTTTTTTGGGAAAACTTTTTTTTTACAAAAAAAAATTCAAAAAACAGACTTGCTTCAGCAGCACAATTCTGGTGCTGTAGTTGTAGGAGATGTCTCAAAACGTCATCAGGAGTCCCGACTAAACCCGTAAATGTAAGAAAATGTAAGAAAATGCATTTTTTAAGAAAAACATTTTTTGCTAAAATGTCGTAAGGGGGGACCCTGTCGTAAAAATGCCAAAAAACCGACTTGCTTCAGCAGTACAATTCTGGTGCTGTAGTTGTAGGAGATGTCTGAAAACGTCATCAGGAGTCCCTACAAAACCTAAAAATGGCATAAAATGCTTTTTTTGGGAAAACTTTTTTTTTACAAAAAATTTTTCAAAAAACAGACTTGCTTCAGCAGCACAATTTTGGTGCTGTAGTTGTAGGAGATGTCTCAAAACGTCATCAGGAGTCCCGACTAAACCCGTAAATGTAAGAAAATGTAAGAAAATGCATTTTTTAAGAAAAACATTTTTTGCTAAAATGTCGTAAGGGGGGACCCTGTCGTAAAAATGCCAAAAAACCGACTTGCTTCAGCAGTACAATTCTGGTGCTGTAGTTGTAGGAGATGTCTCAAAACGTCATCAGGAGTCCCTACAAAACCTAAAAATGGCAGAAAATGCTTTTTTTGGGAAAACTTTTTTTTTACAAAAATTTTTTCAAAAAACAGACTTGCTTCAGCAGCACAATTCTGGTGCTGTAGTTGTAGGAGATGTCTCAAAACGTCATCAGGAGTCCCGACTAAACCCGTAAATGTAAGAAAATGTAAGAAAATGCATTTTTTAAGAAAAACATTTTTTGCTAAAATGTCGTAAGGGGGGGACTGTCGTAAAAATGCCAAAAAACCGACTTGCTTCAGCAGTACAATTCTGGTGCTGTAGTTGTAGGAGATGTCTCAAAACGTCATCAGGAGTCCCTACAAAACCTAAAAATGGCAGAAAATGCTTTTTTTGGGAAAACTTTTTTTTTACAAAAAAAAATTCAAAAAACAGACTTGCTTCAACAGCACAATTCTGGTGCTGTAGTTGTAGGAGATGTCTCAAAACGTCATCAGGAGTCCCGACTAAACCCGTAAATGTAAGAAAATGTAAGAAAATGCATTTTTTAGGAAAAAAAATTTTTGCTAAAATGTCGTAAGGGGGGACCCTGTCGTAAAAATGCCAAAAAAACGACTTGCTTCAGCAGTACAATTCTGGTGCTGTAGTTGTAGGAGATGTCTCAAAACGTCATCAGGAGTCCCGACTAAACCCGTAAATGTAAGAAAATGTAAGAAAATGCATTTTTTAAGAAAAACATTTTTTTGCTAAAATGTCGTCAGGAGTCCCTACAAAACCTAAAAATGGCATAAAATGCTTTTTTTGGGAAAACTTTTTTTTTACAAATTTTTTTTCCAAAAAACGGACTTGCTTCAGCAGCACAATTCTGGTGCTGTAGTTGTAGGAGATGTCTCAAAACGTCATCAGGAGTCCCTACAAAACCTAAAAATGGCATAAAATGCTTTTTTTGGGAAAACTTTTTTTTTTACAAAATTTTTTTCCAAAAAACGGACTTGCTTCAGCAGCACAATTCTGGTGCTGTAGTTGTAGGAGATGTCTCAAAACGTCATCAGGAGTCCCGACTAAACCCGTAAATGTAAGAAAATGCATTTTTTAAGAAAAACATTTTTTGCTAAAATGTCGTAAGGGGGGACCCTGTCGTAAAAATGCCAAAAAAACGACTTGCTTCAGCAGTACAATTCTTGTGCTGTAGTTGTAGGAGATGTCTCAAAACGTCATCAGGAGTCCCTACAAAACCTAAAAATGGCATAAAATGCTTTTTTTGGGAAAACTTTTTTTTTTACAAAAATTTTTTCCAAAAAACGGACTTGCTTCAGCAGCACAATTCTGGTGCTGTAGTTGTAGGAGATGTCTCAAAACGTCATCAGGAGTCCCGACTAAACCCGTAAATGTAAGAAAATGTAAGAAAATGCATTTTTTAAGAAAAACATTTTTTGCTAAAATGTCGTAAGGGGGGACCCTGTCGTAAAAATGCCAAAAAACCGACTTGCTTCAGCAGTACAATTCTGGTGCTGTAGTTGTAGGAGATGTCTCAAAACGTCATCAGGAGTCCCTACAAAACCTAAAAATGGCAGAAAATGCTTTTTTTGGGAAAACTTTTTTTTTACAAAAAAAAATTCAAAAAACAGACTTGCTTCAGCAGCACAATTCTGGTGCTGTAGTTGTAGGAGATGTCTCAAAACGTCATCAGGAGTCCCGACTAAACCCGTAAATGTAAGAAAATGTAAGAAAATGCATTTTTTAAGAAAAACATTTTTTGCTAAAATGTCGTAAGGGGGGACCCTGTCGTAAAAATGCCAAAAAACCGACTTGCTTCAGCAGTACAATTCTGGTGCTGTAGTTGTAGGAGATGTCTCAAAACGTCATCAGGAGTCCCTACAAAACCTAAAAATGGCATAAAATGCTTTTTTTGGGAAAACTTTTTTTTTACAAAATTTTTTTCAAAAAACAGACTTGCTTCAGCAGCACAATTCTGGTGCTGTAGTTGTAGGAGATGTCTCAAAACGTCATCAGGAGTCCCGACTAAACCCGTAAATGTAAGAAAATGTAAGAAAATGCATTTTTTAAGAAAAAAATTTTTTGCTAAAATGTCGTAAGGGGGGACCCTGTCGTAAAAATTCCAAAAAACGGACTTGTTTCAGCAGCACAATTCTGGTGCTGTAGTTGTAGGAGATGTCTCAAAACGTCATCAGGAGTCCCGACTAAACCCGTAAATGTAAGAAAATGTAAGAAAATGCATTTTTTAAGAAAAACATTTTTTGCTAAAATGTCGTAAGGGGGGACCCTGTCGTAAAAATGCCAAAAAACGGACTTGCTTCAGCAGCACAATTCTGGTGCTGTAGTTGTAGGAGATGTCTCAAACCGTCATCAGGAGTCCCGACTAAACCCGTAAATGTAAGAAAATGTAAGAAAATGCATTTTTTAAGAAAAACATTTTTTTGCTAAAATGTCGTCAGGAGTCCCTACAAAACCTAAAAATGGCATAAAATGCTTTTTTTGGGAAAACTTTTTTTTTACAAATTTTTTTTCCAAAAAACGGACTTGCTTCAGCAGCACAATTCTGGTGCTGTAGTTGTAGGAGATGTCTCAAAACGTCATCAGGAGTCCCTACAAAACCTAAAAATGGCATAAAATGCTTTTTTTGGGAAAACTTTTTTTTTTACAAAAAAAATGTCCAAAAAACGGACTTGCTTCAGCAGCACAATTCTGGTGCTGTAGTTGTAGGAGATGTCTCAAAACGTCATCAGGAGTCCCGACTAAACCCGTAAATGTAAGAAAATGTAAGAAAATGCATTTTTTAAGAAAAACATTTTTTGCTAAAATGTCGTAAGGGGGGACCCTGTCGTAAAAATGCCAAAAAACCGACTTGCTTCAGCAGTACAATTCTGGTGCTGTAGTTTTAGGAGATGTCTCAAAACGTCATCAGGAGTCCCTACAACACCTAAAAATGGCATAAAATGCTTTTTTTGGGAAAACTTTTTTTTTTACAAAATTTTTTTCCAAAAAACGGACTTGCTTCAGCAGCACAATTCTGGTGCTGTAGTTGTAGGAGATGTCTCAAAACGTCATCAGGAGTCCCGACTAAACCCGTAAATGTAAGAAAATGCATTTTTTAAGAAAAACATTTTTTGCTAAAATGTCGTAAGGGGGGACCCTGTCGTAAAAATGCCAAAAAACCGACTTGCTTCAGCAGTACAATTCTGGTGCTGTAGTTGTAGGAGATGTCTCAAAACGTCATCAGGAGTCCCTACAAAACCTAAAAATGGCATAAAATGCTTTTTTTGGGAAAACTTTTTTTTTTACAAAAATTTTTTCCAAAAAACGGACTTGCTTCAGCAGCACAATTCTGGTGCTGTAGTTGTAGGAGATGTCTCAAAACGTCATCAGGAGTCCCGACTAAACCCGTAAATGTAAGAAAATGTAATAAAATGCATTTTTTAAGAAAAACATTTTTTGCTTAAATGTCGTAAGGGGGGACCCTGTCGTAAAAATGCCAAAAAACCGACTTGCTTCAGCAGTACAATTCTGGTGCTGTAGTTGTAGGAGATGTCTCAAAACGTCATCAGGAGTCCCTACAAAACCTAAAAATGGCATAAAATGCTTTTTTTGGGAAAACTTTTTTTTTACAAAAAAAAATTCCAAAAAACGGACTTGCTTCAGCAGCACAATTCTGGTGCTGTAGTTGTAGGAGATGTCTCAAAACGTCATCAGGAGTCCCGACTAAACCCGTAAATGTAAGAAAATGTAAGAAAATGCATTTTTTAAGAAAAACATTTTTTGCTAAAATGTCGTAAGGGGGGACCCTGTCGTAAAAATGCCAAAAAACCGACTTGCTTCAGCAGTACAATTCTGGTGCTGTAGTTGTAGGAGATGTCTCAAAACGTCATCAGGAGTCCCTACAAAACCTAAAAATGGCATAAAATGCTTTTTTTGGGAAAACTTTAGTTTTACAAAAAAAATTTCAAAAAACAGACTTGCTTCAGCAGCACAATTCTGGTGCTGTAGTTGTAGGAGATGTCTCTAAACGTCATCAGGAGTCCCGACTAAACCCGTAAATGTAAGAAAATGTAAGAAAATGCATTTTTTAAGAAAAACATTTTTTGCTAAAATGTCGTAAGGGGGGACCCTGTCGTAAAAATGCCAAAAAACCGACTTGCTTCAGCAGTACAATTCTGGTGCTGTAGTTGTAGGAGATGTCTCAAAACGTCATCAGGAGTCCCTACAAAACCTAAAAATGGCATAAAATGCTTTTTTGGGGAAAACTTTTTTTTTACAAAAAAAATTTCAAAAAACAGACTTGCTTCAGCAGCACAATTCTGGTGCTGTAGTTGTAGGAGATGTCTCAAAACGTCATCAGGAGTCCCGACTAAACCCGTAAATGTAAGAAAATGTAAGAAAATGCATTTTTTAAGAAAAACATTTTTTGCTAAAATGTCGTAAGGGGGGACCCTGTCGTAAAAATGCCAAAAAACCGACTTGCTTCAGCAGTACAATTCTGGTGCTGTAGTTGTAGGAGATGTCTCAAAACGTCATCAGGAGTCCCTACAAAACCTAAAAATGGCAGAAAATGCTTTTTTTGGGAAAACTTTTTTTTTACAAAAAAAAATTCAAAAAACAGACTTGCTTCAGCAGCACAATTCTGGTGCTGTAGTTGTAGGAGATGTCTCAAAACGTCATCAGGAGTCCCGACTAAACCCGTAAATGTAAGAAAATGTAAGAAAATGCATTTTTTAAGAAAAACATTTTTTGCTAAAATGTCGTAAGGGGGGACCCTGTCGTAAAAATGCCAAAAAAAACGACTTGCTTCAGCAGTACAATTCTGGTGCTGTAGTTGTAGGAGATGTCTCAAAACGTCATCAGGAGTCCCTACAAAACCTAAAAATGGCATAAAATGCTTTTTTTGGGAAAACTTTTTTTTTACAAAATTTTTTTCAAAAAACAGACTTGCTTCAGCAGCACAATTCTGGTGCTGTAGTTGTAGGAGATGTCTCAAAACGTCATCAGGAGTCCCGACTAAACCCGTAAATGTAAGAAAATGTAAGAAAATGCATTTTTTAAGAAAAACATTTTTTGCTAAAATGTCGTAAGGGGGGACCCTGTCGTAAAAATTCCAAAAAACGGACTTGTTTCAGCAGCACAATTCTGGTGCTGTAGTTGTAGGAGATGTCTCAAAACGTCATCAGGAGTCCCGACTAAACCCGTAAATGTAAGAAAATGTAAGAAAATGCATTTTTTAAGAAAAACATTTTTTGCTAAAATGTCGTAAGGGGGGACCCTGTCGTAAAAATGCCAAAAAACGGACTTGCTTCAGCAGCACAATTCTGGTGCTGTAGTTGTAGGAGATGTCTCAAACCGTCATCAGGAGTCCCGACTAAACCCGTAAATGTAAGAAAATGTAAGAAAATGCATTTTTTAAGAAAAACATTTTTTTGCTAAAATGTCGTCAGGAGTCCCTACAAAACCTAAAAATGGCATAAAATGCTTTTTTTGGGAAAACTTTTTTTTTACAAATTTTTTTTCCAAAAAACGGACTTGCTTCAGCAGCACAATTCTGGTGCTGTAGTTGTAGGAGATGTCTCAAAACGTCATCAGGAGTCCCTACAAAACCTAAAAATGGCATAAAATGCTTTTTTTGGGAAAACTTTTTTTTTTACAAAAAAAATGTCCAAAAAACGGACTTGCTTCAGCAGCACAATTCTGGTGCTGTAGTTGTAGGAGATGTCTCAAAACGTCATCAGGAGTCCCGACTAAACCCGTAAATGTAAGAAAATGTAAGAAAATGCATTTTTTAAGAAAAACATTTTTTGCTAAAATGTCGTAAGGGGGGACCCTGTCGTAAAAATGCCAAAAAACCGACTTGCTTCAGCAGTACAATTCTGGTGCTGTAGTTTTAGGAGATGTCTCAAAACGTCATCAGGAGTCCCTACAAAACCTAAAAATGGCATAAAATGCTTTTTTTGGGAAAACTTTTTTTTTTACAAAATTTTTTTCCAAAAAACGGACTTGCTTCAGCAGCACAATTCTGGTGCTGTAGTTGTAGGAGATGTCTCAAAACGTCATCAGGAGTCCCGACTAAACCCGTAAATGTAAGAAAATGCATTTTTTAAGAAAAACATTTTTTGCTAAAATGTCGTAAGGGGGGACCCTGTCGTAAAAATGCCAAAAAACCGACTTGCTTCAGCAGTACAATTCTGGTGCTGTAGTTGTAGGAGATGTCTCAAAACGTCATCAGGAGTCCCTACAAAACCTAAAAATGGCATAAAATGCTTTTTTTGGGAAAACTTTTTTTTTTTTTTTTTTTTAATTCCAAAAAACGGACTTGCTTCAGCAGCACAATTCTGGTGCTGTAGTTGTAGGAGATGTCTCAAAACGTCATCAGGAGTCCCGACTAAACCCGTAAATGTAAGAAAATGTAAGAAAATGCATTTTTTAAGAAAAACATTTTTTGCTAAAATGTCGTAAGGGGGACCCTGTCGTAAAAATGCCAAAAAACCGACTTGCTTCAGCAGTACAATTCTGGTGCTGTAGTTGTAGGAGATGTCTCAAAACGTCATCAGGAGTCCCTACAAAACCTAAAAATGGCATAAAATGCTTTTTTTGGGAAAACTTTTTTTTTACAAAAAATTTTTCAAAAAACAGACTTGCTTCAGCAGCACAATTCTGGTGCTGTAGTTGTAGGAGATGTCTCAAAACGTCATCAGGAGTCCCGACTAAACCCGTAAATGTAAGAAAATGTAAGAAAATGCATTTTTTAAGAAAAACATTTTTTGCTAAAATGTCGTAAGGGGGGACCCTGTCGTAAAAATGCCAAAAAACCGACTTGCTTCAGCAGTACAATTCTGGTGCTGTAGTTGTAGGAGATGTCTCAAAACGTCATCAGGAGTCCCTACAAAACCTAAAAATGGCATAAAATGCTTTTTTTGGGAAAACTTTTTTTTTACAAAAAAAATTTCAAAAAACAGACTTGCTTCAGCAGCACAATTCTGGTGCTGTAGTTGTAGGAGATGTCTCAAAACGTCATCAGGAGTCCCGACTAAACCCGTAAATGTAAGAAAATGTAAGAAAATGCATTTTTTAAGAAAAACATTTTTTGCTAAAATGTCGTAAGGGGGGACCCTGTCGTAAAAATGCCAAAAAACCGACTTGCTTCAGCAGTACAATTCTGGTGCTGTAGTTGTAGGAGATGTCTCAAAACGTCATCAGGAGTCCCTACAAAACCTAAAAATGGCATAAAATGCTTTTTTTGGGAAAACTTTTTTTTTACAAAAAAAAATTCCAAAAAACGGACTTGCTTCAGCAGCACAATTCTGGTGCTGTAGTTGTAGGAGATGTCTCAAAACGTCATCAGGAGTCCCGACTAAACCCGTAAATGTAAGAAAATGTAAGAAAATGCATTTTTTAAGAAAAACATTTTTTGCTAAAATGTCGTAAGGGGGGACCCTGTCGTAAAAATGCCAAAAAACCGACTTGCTTCAGCAGTACAATTCTGGTGCTGTAGTTGTAGGAGATGTCTCAAAACGTCATCAGGAGTCCCTACAAAACCTAAAAATGGCATAAAATGCTTTTTTTGGGAAAACTTTAGTTTTACAAAAAAAATTTCAAAAAACAGACTTGCTTCAGCAGCACAATTCTGGTGCTGTAGTTGTAGGAGATGTCTCTAAACGTCATCAGGAGTCCCGACTAAACCCGTAAATGTAAGAAAATGTAAGAAAATGCATTTTTTAAGAAAAACATTTTTTGCTAAAATGTCGTAAGGGGGGACCCTGTCGTAAAAATGCCAAAAAACCGACTTGCTTCAGCAGTACAATTCTGGTGCTGTAGTTGTAGGAGATGTCTCAAAACGTCATCAGGAGTCCCTACAAAACCTAAAAATGGCATAAAATGCTTTTTTGGGGAAAACTTTTTTTTTACAAAAAAAATTTCAAAAAACAGACTTGCTTCAGCAGCACAATTCTGGTGCTGTAGTTGTAGGAGATGTCTCAAAACGTCATCAGGAGTCCCGACTAAACCCGTAAATGTAAGAAAATGTAAGAAAATGCATTTTTTAAGAAAAACATTTTTTGCTAAAATGTCGTAAGGGGGGACCCTGTCGTAAAAATGCCAAAAAACCGACTTGCTTCAGCAGTACAATTCTGGTGCTGTAGTTGTAGGAGATGTCTCAAAACGTCATCAGGAGTCCCTACAAAACCTAAAAATGGCAGAAAATGCTTTTTTTGGGAAAACTTTTTTTTTACAAAAAAAATTCAAAAAACAGACTTGCTTCAGCAGCACAATTCTGGTGCTGTAGTTGTAGGAGATGTCTCAAAACGTCATCAGGAGTCCCGACTAAACCCGTAAATGTAAGAAAATGTAAGAAAATGCATTTTTTAAGAAAAACATTTTTTGCTAAAATGTCGTAAGGGGGGACCCTGTCGTAAAAATGCCAAAAAAAACGACTTGCTTCAGCAGTACAATTCTGGTGCTGTAGTTGTAGGAGATGTCTCAAAACGTCATCAGGAGTCCCTACAAAACCTAAAAATGGCATAAAATGCTTTTTTTGGGAAAACTTTTTTTTTTACAAAATTTTTTTCAAAAAACAGACTTGCTTCAGCAGCACAATTCTGGTGCTGTAGTTGTAGGAGATGTCTCAAAACGTCATCAGGAGTCCCGACTAAACCCGTAAATGTAAGAAAATGTAAGAAAATGCATTTTTTAAGAAAAACATTTTTTGCTAAAATGTCGTAAGGGGGGACCCTGTCGTAAAAATTCCAAAAAACGGACTTGTTTCAGCAGCACAATTCTGGTGCTGTAGTTGTAGGAGATGTCTCAAAACGTCATCAGGAGTCCCGACTAAACCCGTAAATGTAAGAAAATGTAAGAAAATGCATTTTTTAAGAAAAACATTTTTTGCTAAAATGTCGTAAGGGGGGACCCTGTCGTAAAAATGCCAAAAAACGGACTTGCTTCAGCAGCACAATTCTGGTGCTGTAGTTGTAGGAGATGTCTCAAACCGTCATCAGGAGTCCCGACTAAACCCGTAAATGTAAGAAAATGTAAGAAAATGCATTTTTTAAGAAAAACATTTTTTTGCTAAAATGTCGTCAGGAGTCCCTACAAAACCTAAAAATGGCATAAAATGCTTTTTTTGGGAAAACTTTTTTTTTACAAATTTTTTTTCCAAAAAACGGACTTGCTTCAGCAGCACAATTCTGGTGCTGTAGTTGTAGGAGATGTCTCAAAACGTCATCAGGAGTCCCTACAAAACCTAAAAATGGCATAAAATGCTTTTTTTGGGAAAACTTTTTTTTTTACAAAAAAAAATTCAAAAAACAGACTTGCTTCAGCAGCACAATTCTGGTGCTGTAGTTGTAGGAGATGTCTCAAAACGTCATCAGGAGTCCCGACTAAACCCGTAAATGTAAGAAAATGTAAGAAAATGCATTTTTTAAGAAAAACATTTTTTGCTAAAATGTCGTAAGGGGGGACCCTGTCGTAAAAATGCCAAAAAACCGACTTGCTTCAGCAGTACAATTCTGGTGCTGTAGTTGTAGGAGATGTCTCAAAACGTCATCAGGAGTCCCGACTAAACCCGTAAATGTAAGAAAATGCATTTTTTAAGAAAAACATTTTTTGCTAAAATGTCGTAAGGGGGGACCCTGTCGTAAAAATGCCAAAAAACCGACTTGCTTCAGCAGTACAATTCTGGTGCTGTAGTTGTAGGAGATGTCTCAAAACGTCATCAGGAGTCCCTACAAAACCTAAAAATGGCATAAAATGCTTTTTTTGGGAAAACTTTTTTTTTTACAAAAAAAAATTCAAAAAACGGACTTGCTTCAGCAGCACAATTCTGGTGCTGTAGTTGTAGGAGATGTCTCAAAACGTCATCAGGAGTCCCGACTAAACCCGTAAATGTAAGAAAATGTAAGAAAATGCATTTTTTAAGAAAAACATTTTTTGCTAAAATGTCGTAAGGGGGGACCCTGTCGTAAAAATGCCAAAAAACCGACTTGCTTCAGCAGTACAATTCTGGTGCTGTAGTTGTAGGAGATGTCTCAAAACGTCATCAGGAGTCCCGACTAAACCCGTAAATGTAAGAAAATGCATTTTTTAAGAAAAACATTTTTTGCTAAAATGTCGTAAGGGGGGACCCTGTCGTAAAAATGCCAAAAAACCGACTTGCTTCAGCAGTACAATTCTGGTGCTGTAGTTGTAGGAGATGTCTCAAAACGTCATCAGGAGTCCCTACAAAACCTAAAAATGGCAGAAAATGCTTTTTTTGGGAAAACTTTTTTTTTACAAAAAAAATTTCAAAAAACAGACTTGCTTCAGCAGCACAATTCTGGTGCTGTAGTTGTAGGAGATGTCTCAAAACGTCATCAGGAGTCCCTACAAAACCTAAAAATGGCATAAAATGCTTTTTTGGGAAAACTTTTTTTTTACAAAATTTTTTTCCAAAAAACGGACTTGCTTCAGCAGCACAATTCTGGTGCTGTAGTTGTAGGAGATGTCTCAAAACGTCATCAGGAGTCCCGACTAAACCCGTAAATGTAAGAAAATGTAAGAAAATGCATTTTTTAAGAAAAACATTTTTTGCTAAAATGTCGTAAGGGGGGACCCTGTCGTAAAAATGCCAAAAAACCGACTTGCTTCAGCAGTACAATTCTGGTGCTGTAGTTGTAGGAGATGTCTCAAAACGTCATCAGGAGTCCCTACAAAACCTAAAAATGGCATAAAATGCTTTTTTTGGGAAAACTTTTTTTTTACAAAAAATTTTTCAAAAAACAGACTTGCTTCAGCAGCACAATTCTGGTGCTGTAGTTGTAGGAGATGTCTCAAAACGTCATCAGGAGTCCCGACTAAACCCGTAAATGTAAGAAAATGCATTTTTTAAGAAAAACATTTTTTGCTGTCGTAAAAATGCCAAAAAAACGACTTGCTTCAGCAGTACAATTCTGGTGCTGTAGTTGTAGGAGATGTCTCAAAACGTCATCAGGAGTCCCTACAAAACCTAAAAATGGCAGAAAATGCTTTTTTTGGGAAAACTTTTTTTTTACAAAAAAAAATTCAAAAAACAGACTTGCTTCAGCAGCACAATTCTGGTGCTGTAGTTGTAGGAGATGTCTCAAAACGTCATCAGGAGTCCCGACTAAACCCGTAAATGTAAGAAAATGTAAGAAAATGCATTTTTTAAGAAAAACATTTTTTGCTAAAATGTCGTAAGGGGGGACCCTGTCGTAAAAATGCCAAAAAAACGACTTGCTTCAGCAGTACAATTCTGGTGCTGTAGTTGTAGGAGATGTCTCAAAACGTCATCAGGAGTCCCTACAAAACCTAAAAATGGCATAAAATGCTTTTTTTGGGAAAACTTTTTTTTTTTACAAAAAAAAATTCAAAAAACGGACTTGCTTCAGCAGCACAATTCTGGTGCTGTAGTTGTAGGAGATGTCTCAAAACGTCATCAGGAGTCCCGACTAAACCCGTAAATGTAAGAAAATGTAAGAAAATGCATTTTTTAAGAAAAACATTTTTTGCTAAAATGTCGTAAGGGGGGACCCTGTCGTAAAAATGCCAAAAAACCGACTTGCTTCAGCAGTACAATTCTGGTGCTGTAGTTGTAGGAGATGTCTCAAAACGTCATCAGGAGTCCCTACAAAACCTAAAAATGGCATAAAATGCTTTTTTTGGGAAAACTTTTTTTTTACAAAAAAATTTTCAAAAAACAGTAGTTGTAGGAGATGTCTCAAAACGTCATCAGGAGTCCCTACAAAACCTAAAAATGGCATAAAATGCTTTTTTGGGAAAACTTTTTTTTTACAAATTTTTTTTCCAAAAAACGGACTTGCTTCAGCAGCACAATTCTGGTGCTGTAGTTGTAGGAGATGTCTCAAAACGTCATCAGGAGTCCCGACTAAACCCGTAAATGTAAGAAAATGTAAGAAAATGCATTTTTTAAGAAAAACATTTTTTGCTAAAATGTCGTAAGGGGGGACCCTGTCGTAAAAATGCCAAAAAACCGACTTGCTTCAGCAGTACAATTCTGGTGCTGTAGTTTTAGGAGATGTCTCAAAACGTCATCAGGAGTCCCTACAAAACCTAAAAATGGCATAAAATGCTTTTTTTGGGAAAACTTTTTTTTTTACAAAAAAAAATTCCAAAAAACGGACTTGCTTCAGCAGCACAATTCTGGTGCTGTAGTTGTAGGAGATGTCTCAAAACGTCATCAGGAGTCCCGACTAAACCCGTAAATGTAAGAAAATGTAAGAAAATGCATTTTTTAAGAAAAACATTTTTTGCTAAAATGTCGTAAGGGGAGACCCTGTCGTAAAAATGCCAAAAAACCGACTTGCTTCAGCAGTACAATTCTGGTGCTGTAGTTGTAGGAGATGTCTCAAAACGTCATCAGGAGTCCCTACAAAACCTAAAAATGGCATAAAATGCTTTTTTTGGGAAAACTTTTAAAAAAAAAAAAAAAAAAATTCCAAAAAACGGACTTGCTTCAGCAGCACAATTCTGGTGCTGTAGTTGTAGGAGATGTCTCAAAACGTCATCAGGAGTCCCGACTAAACCCGTAAATGTAAGAAAATGTAAGAAAATGCATTTTTTAAGCAAAACATTTTTTGCTAAAATGTCGTAAGGGGGGACCCTGTCGTAAAAATGCCAAAAAACCGACTTGCTTCAGCAGTACAATTCTGGTGCTGTAGTTGTAGGAGATGTCTCAAAACGTCATCAGGAGTCCCTACAAAACCTAAAAATGGCATAAAATGCTTTTTTTGGGAAAACTTTTTTTTTACAAAAAAAATTTCAAAAAACAGACTTGCTTCAGCAGCACAATTCTGGTGCTGTAGTTGTAGGAGATGTCTCAAAACGTCATCAGGAGTCCCGACTAAACCCGTAAATGTAAGAAAATGTAAGAAAATGCATTTTTTAAGAAAAACATTTTTTGCTAAAATGTCGTAAGGGGGGACCCTGTCGTAAAAATGCCAAAAAACCGACTTGCTTCAGCAGTACAATTCTGGTGCTGTAGTTGTAGGAGATGTCTCAAAACGTCATCAGGAGTCCCTACAAAACCTAAAAATGGCAGAAAATGCTTTTTTTGGGAAACTTTTTTTTTTACAAAAAAAAATTCAAAAAACAGACTTGCTTCAGCAGCACAATTCTGGTGCTGTAGTTGTAGGAGATGTCTCAAAACGTCATCAGGAGTCCCGACTAAACCCGTAAATGTAAGAAAATGTAAGAAAATGCATTTTTTAAGAAAAACATTTTTTGCTAAAAGTCGTAAGGGGGGACCCTGTCGTAAAAATGCCAAAAAAACCGACTTGCTTCAGCAGTACAATTCTGGTGCTGTAGTTGTAGGAGATGTCTGAAAACGTCATCAGGAGTCCCTACAAAACCTAAAAATGGCATAAAATGCTTTTTTTTGGGAAAACTTTTTTTTTACAAAAAAAATTTCAAAAAACAGACTTGCTTCAGCAGCACAATTTTGGTGCTGTAGTTGTAGGAGATGTCTCAAAACGTCATCAGGAGTCCCGACTAAACCCGTAAATGTAAGAAAATGTAAGAAAATGCATTTTTTAAGAAAAACATTTTTTGCTAAAATGTCGTAAGGGGGGACCCTGTCGTAAAAATGCCAAAAAACCGACTTGCTTCAGCAGTACAATTCTGGTGCTGTAGTTGTAGGAGATGTCTCAAAACGTCATCAGGAGTCCCTACAAAACCTAAAAATGGCAGAAAATGCTTTTTTTGGGAAAACTTTTTTTTTACAAAAAAAAATTCAAAAAACAGACTTGCTTCAGCAGCACAATTCTGGTGCTGTAGTTGTAGGAGATGTCTCAAAACGTCATCAGGAGTCCCGACTAAACCCGTAAATGTAAGAAAATGTAAGAAAATGCATTTTTTAAGAAAAACATTTTTTGCTAAAATGTCGTAAGGGGGGACCCTGTCGTAAAAATGCCAAAAAAACGACTTGCTTCAGCAGTACAATTCTGGTGCTGTAGTTGTAGGAGATGTCTCAAAACGTCATCAGGAGTCCCTACAAAACCTAAAAATGGCATAAAATGCTTTTTTTGGGAAAACTTTTTTTTTTACAAAAAAAAATTCAAAAAACGGACTTGCTTCAGCAGCACAATTCTGGTGCTGTAGTTGTAGGAGATGTCTCAAAACGTCATCAGGAGTCCCGACTAAACCCGTAAATGTAAGAAAATGTAAGAAAATGCATTTTTTAAGAAAAACATTTTTTGCTAAAATGTCGTAAGGGGGGACCCTGTCGTAAAAATGCCAAAAAAACCGACTTGCTTCAGCAGTACAATTCTGGTGCTGTAGTTGTAGGAGATGTCTCAAAACGTCATCAGGAGTCCCTACAAAACCTAAAAATGGCATAAAATGCTTTTTTTAGGAAAACTTTTTTTTTACAAAAAAAATTTCAAAAAACAGACTTGCTTCAGCAGCACAATTCTGGTGCTGTAGTTGTAGGAGATGTCTCAAAACGTCATCAGGAGTCCCTACAAAACCTAAAAATGGCATAAAATGCTTTTTTTAGGAAAACTTTTTTTTTACAAAAAAAATTTCAAAAAACAGACTTGCTTCAGCAACACAATTCTGGTGCTGTAGTTGTAGGAGATGTCTCAAAACGTCATCAGGAGTCCCGACTAAACCCGTAAATGTAAGAAAATGTAAGAAAATGCATTTTTTAAGAAAAACATTTTTTGCTAAAATGTCGTAAGGGGGGACCCTGTCGTAAAAATGCCAAAAAACCGACTTGCTTCAGCAGTACAATTCTGGTGCTGTAGTTGTAGGAGATGTCTTAAAACGTCATCAGGAGTCCCTACAAAACCTAAAAATGGCAGAAAATGCTTTTTTTGGGAAAACTTTTTTTTTACAAAAAAAAATTCAAAAAACAGACTTGCTTCAGCAGCACAATTCTGGTGCTGTAGTTGTAGGAGATGTCTCAAAACGTCATCAGGAAGTCCCGACTAAACCCGTAAATGTAAGAAAATGTAAGAAAATGCATTTTTTAAGAAAAACATTTTTTGCTAAAATGTCGTAAGGGGGGACCCTGTCGTAAAAATGCCAAAAAACCGACTTGCTTCAGCAGTACAATTCTGGTGCTGTAGTTGTAGGAGATGTCTCAAAACGTCATCAGGAGTCCCTACAAAACCTAAAAATGGCATAAAATGCTTTTTTTGGGAAAACTTTTTTTTTACAAAAAATTTTTCAAAAAACAGACTTGCTTCAGCAGCACAATTCTGGTGCTGTAGTTGTAGGAGATGTCTCAAAACGTCATCAGGAGTCCCGACTAAACCCGTAAATGTAAGAAAATGTAAGAAAATGCATTTTTTAAGAAAAACATTTTTTGCTAAAATGTCGTAAGGGGGGGACTGTCGTAAAAATGCCAAAAAAAACGACTTGCTTCAGCAGTACAATTCTGGTGCTGTAGTTGTAGGAGATGTCTCAAAACGTCATCAGGAGTCCCTACAAAACCTAAAAATGGCAGAAAATGCTTTTTTTGGGAAAACTTTTTTTTTACAAAAAAAAATTCAAAAAACAGACTTGCTTCAACAGCACAATTCTGGTGCTGTAGTTGTAGGAGATGTCTCAAAACGTCATCAGGAGTCCCGACTAAACCCGTAAATGTAAGAAAATGTAAGAAAATGCATTTTTTAAGAAAAAAATTTTTTGCTAAAATGTCGTAAGGGGGGACCCTGTCGTAAAAATGCCAAAAAAACGACTTGCTTCAGCAGTACAATTCTGGTGCTGTAGTTGTAGGAGATGTCTCAAAACGTCATCAGGAGTCCCTACAAAACCTAAAAATGGCATAAAATGCTTTTTTTGGGAAAACTTTTTTTTTTACAAAAAAAAATTCAAAAAACGGACTTGCTTCAGCAGCACAATTCTGGTGCTGTAGTTGTAGGAGATGTCTCAAAACGTCATCAGGAGTCCCGACTAAACCCGTAAATGTAAGAAAATGTAAGAAAATGCATTTTTTAAGAAAAACATTTTTTTGCTAAAATGTCGTCAGGAGTCCCTACAAAACCTAAAAATGGCATAAAATGCTTTTTTTGGGAAAACTTTTTTTTTACAAATTTTTTTTCCAAAAAACGGACTTGCTTCAGCAGCACAATTCTGGTGCTGTAGTTGTAGGAGATGTCTCAAAACGTCATCAGGAGTCCCTACAAAACCTAAAAATGGCATAAAATGCTTTTTTTGGGAAAACTTTTTTTTTTACAAAAAAAATGTCCAAAAAACGGACTTGCTTCAGCAGCACAATTCTGGTGCTGTAGTTGTAGGAGATGTCTCAAAACGTCATCAGGAGTCCCGACTAAACCCGTAAATGTAAGAAAATGTAAGAAAATGCATTTTTTAAGAAAAACATTTTTTGCTAAAATGTCGTAAGGGGGGACCCTGTCGTAAAAATGCCAAAAAACCGACTTGCTTCAGCAGTACAATTCTGGTGCTGTAGTTTTAGGAGATGTCTCAAAACGTCATCAGGAGTCCCTACAAAACCTAAAAATGGCATAAAATGCTTTTTTTGGGAAAACTTTTTTTTTTACAAAATTTTTTTCCAAAAAACGGACTTGCTTCAGCAGCACAATTCTGGTGCTGTAGTTGTAGGAGATGTCTCAAAACGTCATCAGGAGTCCTGACTAAACCCGTAAATGTAAGAAAATGCATTTTTTAAGAAAAACATTTTTTGCTAAAATGTCGTAAGGGGGGACCCTGTCGTAAAAATGCCAAAAAAACCGACTTGCTTCAGCAGTACAATTCTTGTGCTGTAGTTGTAGGAGATGTCTCAAAACGTCATCAGGAGTCCCTACAAAACCTAAAAATGGCATAAAATGCTTTTTTTGGGAAAACTTTTTTTTTTACAAAAATTTTTTCCAAAAAACGGACTTGCTTCAGCAGCACAATTCTGGTGCTGTAGTTGTAGGAGATGTCTCAAAACGTCATCAGGAGTCCCGACTAAACCCGTAAATGTAAGAAAATGTAAGAAAATGCATTTTTTAAGAAAAACATTTTTTGCTAAAATGTCGTAAGGGGGGACCCTGTCGTAAAAATGCCAAAAAACCGACTTGCTTCAGCAGTACAATTCTGGTGCTGTAGTTGTAGGAGATGTCTCAAAACGTCATCAGGAGTCCCTACAAAACCTAAAAATGGCATAAAATGCTTTTTTTGGGAAAACTTTTGTTTTACAAAAAAAATTTCAAAAAACAGACTTGCTTCAGCAGCACAATTCTGGTGCTGTAGTTGTAGGAGATGTCTCAAAACGTCATCAGGAGTCCCGACTAAACCCGTAAATGTAAGAAAATGTAAGAAAATGCATTTTTTAAGAAAAACATTTTTTGCTAAAATGTCGTAAGGGGGGACCCTGTCGTAAAAATGCCAAAAAACCGACTTGCTTCAGCAGTACAATTCTGGTGCTGTAGTTGTAGGAGATGTCTCAAAACGTCATCAGGAGTCCCTACAAAACCTAAAAATGGCATAAAATGCTTTTTTGGGGAAAACTTTTTTTTTACAAAAAAAATTTCAAAAAACAGACTTGCTTCAGCAGCACAATTCTGGTGCTGTAGTTGTAGGAGATGTCTCAAAACGTCATCAGGAGTCCCGACTAAACCCGTAAATGTAAGAAAATGTAAGAAAATGCATTTTTTAAGAAAAACATTTTTTGCTAAAATGTCGTAAGGGGGGACCCTGTCGTAAAAATGCCAAAAAACCGACTTGCTTCAGCAGTACAATTCTGGTGCTGTAGTTGTAGGAGATGTCTCAAAACGTCATCAGGAGTCCCTACAAAACCTAAAAATGGCAGAAAATGCTTTTTTTGGGAAAACTTTTTTTTTACAAAAAAAAATTCAAAAAACAGACTTGCTTCAGCAGCACAATTCTGGTGCTGTAGTTGTAGGAGATGTCTCAAAACGTCATCAGGAGTCCCGACTAAACCCGTAAATGTAAGAAAATGTAAGAAAATGCATTTTTTAAGAAAAACATTTTTTGCTAAAATGTCGTAAGGGGGGACCCTGTCGTAAAAATGCCAAAAAACCGACTTGCTTCAGCAGTACAATTCTGGTGCTGTAGTTGTAGGAGATGTCTCAAAACGTCATCAGGAGTCCCTACAAAACCTAAAAATGGCAGAAAATGCTTTTTTTGGGAAAACTTTTTTTTTTACAAAAAAAATTTCAAAAAACAGACTTGCTTCAGCAGCACAATTCTGGTGCTGTAGTTGTAGGAAATGTCTCAAAACGTCATCAGGAGTCCCGACTAAACCCGTAAATGTAAGAAAATGTAAGAAAATGCATTTTTTAAGAAAAACATTTTTTGCTAAAATGTCGTAAGGGGGGACCCTGTCGTAAAAATGCCAAAAAAACGCCTTGCTTCAGCAGTACAATTCTGGTGCTGTAGTTGTAGGAGATGTCTCAAAACGTCATCAGGAGTCCCTACAAAACCTAAAAATGGCATAAAATGCTTTTTTTGGGAAAACTTTTTTTTTTACAAAAAAAAATTCAAAAAACGGACTTGCTTCAGCAGCACAATTCTGGTGCTGTAGTTGTAGGAGATGTCTCAAAACGTCATCAGGAGTCCCGACTAAACCCGTAAATGTAAGAAAATGCATTTTTTAAGAAAAACATTTTTTGCTAAAATGTCGTAAGGGGGGACCCTGTCGTAAAAATGCCAAAAAACCGACTTGCTTCAGCAGTACAATTCTGGTGCTGTAGTTGTAGGAGATGTCTCAAAACGTCATCAGGAGTCCCGACTAAACCCGTAAATGTAAGAAAATGCATTTTTTAAGAAAAACATTTTTTGCTAAAATGTCGTAAGGGGGGACCCTGTCGTAAAAATGCCAAAAAACCGACTTGCTTCAGCAGTACAATTCTGGTGCTGTAGTTGTAGGAGATGTCTCAAAACGTCATCAGGAGTCCCTACAAAACCTAAAAATGGCATAAAATGCTTTTTTTGGGAAAACTTTTTTTTTACAAAAAAAATTTCAAAAAACAGACTTGCTTCAGCAGCACAATTCTGGTGCTGTAGTTGTAGGAGATGTCTCAAAACGTCATCAGGAGTCCCTACAAAACCTAAAAATGGCATAAAATGCTTTTTTGGGAAAACTTTTTTTTTACAAAAATTTTTTCCAAAAAACGGACTTGCTTCAGCAGCACAATTCTGGTGCTGTAGTTGTAGGAGATGTCTCAAAACGTCATCAGGAGTCCCGACTAAACCCGTAAATGTAAGAAAATGTAAGAAAATGCATTTTTTAAGAAAAACATTTTTTGCTAAAATGTCGTAAGGGGGGACCCTGTCGTAAAAATGCCAAAAAACCGACTTGCTTCAGCAGTACAATTCTGGTGCTGTAGTTGTAGGAGATGTCTCAAAACGTCATCAGGAGTCCCGACTAAACCCGTAAATGTAAGAAAATGCATTTTTTAAGAAAAACATTTTTTGCTAAAATGTCGTAAGGGGGGACCCTGTCGTAAAAATGCCAAAAAAACGACTTGCTTCAGCAGTACAATTCTGGTGCTGTAGTTGTAGGAGATGTCTCAAAACGTCATCAGGAGTCCCGACTAAACCCGTAAATGTAAGAAAATGCATTTTTTAAGAAAAACATTTTTTGCTAAAATGTCGTAAGGGGGGACCCTGTCGTAAAAATGCCTAAAAAACGGACTTGCTTCAGCAGTACAATTCTGGTGCTGTAGTTGTAGGAGATGTCTCAAAACGTCATCAGGAGTACCTACAAAACCTAAAAATGGCATTAAAACTTTTTTTGGGAAAAAAAAATTTTTACAAAAAAAATTTCAAAAAACAGACTTGCTTCAGCAGCACAATTCTGGTGCTGTAGTTGTAGGAGATGTCTCAAAACGTCATCAGGAGTCCCGACTAAACCCGTAAATGTAAGAAAATGTAAGAAAATGCATTTTTTAAGAAAAACATTTTTTGCTAAAATGTCGTAAGGGGGGACCCTGTCGTAAAAATGCCAAAAAAACGACTTGCTTCAGCAGTACAATTCTGGTGCTGTAGTTGTAGGAGATGTCTCAAAACGTCATCAGGAGTCCCTACAAAACCTAAAAATGGCATAAAATGCTTTTTTTGGGAAAACTTTAAAAAAAAAAAAAAAAAAAAAAAAAAAACAGACTTGCTTCAGCAGCACAATTCTGGTGCTGTAGTTGTAGGAGATGTCTCAAAACGTCATCAGGAGTCCCGACTAAACCCGTAAATGTAAGAAAATGTAAGAAAATGCATTTTTTAAGAAAAACATTTTTTGCTAAAATGTCGTAAGGGGGGACCCTGTTGTAAAAATTCCAAAAAACGGACTTGTTTCAGCAGCACAATTCTGGTGCTGTAGTTGTAGGAGATGTCTCAAAACGTCATCAGGAGTCCCGACTAAACCCGAAAATGGAAGAAATTAGAAGAAAATGCATATTTTACGGAAAAAAAATATATTACAAAATGTCGTAAAAAAAAATTTAAAAAACGGACTTGCTTCAGCAGCACAATTCTGGTGCTGTAGTTGTAGGAGATGTCTCAAAACGTCATCAGGAGTGCCGACTAAACCCGTAAATGTAAGAAAATGTAAGAAAATGCATTTTTTAAGAAAAAAATTTTTTGCTAAAATGTCGTAAGGGGGGACCCTGTCGTAAAAATGCCAAAAAACGGACTTGCTTCAGCAGTACAATTCTGGTGCTGTAGTTGTAGGAGATGTCTCAAAACGTCATCAGGAGTACCTACAAAACCTAAAAATGGCATTAAAACTTTTTTTGGGAAAAAAAAATTTTTACAAAAAAAAATTCAAAAAACAAAATTGCTTCAGCAGCACAATTCTGGTGCTGTAGTTGTAGGAGATGTCTCAAAACGTCATCAGGAGTCCCGACTAAACCCGTAAATGTAAGAAAATGTAAGAAAATGCATTTTTTAAGAAAAACATTTTTTGCTAAAATGTCGTAAGGGGGGACCCTGTCGTAAAAATGCCAAAAAACCGACTTGCTTCAGCAGTACAATTCTGGTGCTGTAGTTGTAGGAGATGTCTCAAAACGTCATCAGGAGTCCCTACAAAACCTAAAAATGGCATAAAATGCTTTTTTTGGGAAAACTTTTTTTTTACAAAAAAAATTTCCAAAAAACGGACTTGCTTCAGCAGCACAATTCTGGTGCTGTAGTTGTAGGAGATGTCTCAAAACGTCATCAGGAGTCCCGACTAAACCCGTAAATGTAAGAAAATGTAAGAAAATGCATTTTTTAAGAAAAACATTTTTTGCTAAAATGTCGTAAGGGGGGACCCTGTTGTAAAAATTCCAAAAAACGGACTTGTTTCAGCAGCACAATTCTGGTGCTGTAGTTGTAGGAGATGTCTCAAAACGTCATCAGGAGTCCCGACTAAACCCGAAAATGGAAGAAATTAGAAGAAAATGCATATTTTACGGAAAAAAAATATATTACAAAATGTCGTAAAAAAAAATTTAAAAAACGGACTTGCTTCAGCAGCACAATTCTGGTGCTGTAGTTGTAGGAGATGTCTCAAAACGTCATCAGGAGTGCCGACTAAACCCGTAAATGTAAGAAAATGTAAGAAAATGCATTTTTTAAGAAAAACATTTTTTGCTAAAATGTCGTAAGGGGGGACCCTGTCGTGAAAATGCCAAAAAACGGACTTGCTTCAGCAGTACAATTCTGGTGCTGTTGTTGTGGGAGATGTCTCAAAACGTCATCAGGAGTCCCTACAAAACCTAAAAATGGCAGAAAATGCTTTTTTTGGGAAAACTTTTTTTTTACAAAAAAAAATTCAAAAAACAGACTTGCTTCAGCAGCACAATTCTGGTGCTGTAGTTGTAGGAGATGTCTCAAAACGTCATCAGGAGTCCCGACTAAACCTGTAAATGTAAGAAAATGCATTTTTTAAGAAAAACATTTTTTGCTAAAATGTCGTAAAAATGCCAAAAAACGGACTTGCTTCAGCAGTACAATTCTGGTGCTGTAGTTGTAGGAGATGTCTCAAAACGTCATCAGGAGTCCCTACAAAACCTAAAAATGGCATAAAATGCTTTTTTTGGGAAAACTTTTTTTTTACAAAAAAAAATTCCAAAAAACGGACTTGCTTCAGCAGCACAATTCTGGTGCTGTAGTTGTAGGAGATGTCTCAAAACGTCATCAGGAGTCCCGACTAAACCCGTAAATGTAAGAAAATGTAAGAAAATGCATTTTTTAAGAAAAACATTTTTTGCTAAAATGTCGTAAGGGGGGACCCTGTCGTGAAAATGCCAAAAAACGGACTTGCTTCAGCAGTACAATTCTGGTGCTGTTGTTGTAGGAGATGTCTCAAAACGTCATCAGGAGTCCCTACAAAACCTAAAAATGGCATAAAATACTTTTTTTGGGAAAACTTTTTTTTTACAAAAAAAAATTCAAAAAACAGACTTGCTTCAGCAGCACAATTCTGGTGCTGTAGTTGTAGGAGATGTCTCAAAACGTCATCAGGAGTCCCGACTAAACCCGTAAATGTAAGAAAATGGAAGAAAATGCATTTTTTACGAAAAACATTTTTTGCTAAAATGTCGTAAGGGGGGACCCTGTCGTAAAAATGACAAAAAACCGACTTGCTTCAACAGTACAATTCTGGTGCTGTAGTTGTAGGAGATGTCTCAAAACGTCATCAGGAGTCCCTACAAAACCTAAAAATGGCATAAAATGCTTTTTTTGGGAAACCTTTTTTTTTACAAAAAAAATTTCAAAAAACAGACTTGCTTCAGCAGCACAATTCTGGTGCTGTAGTTGTAGGAGATGTCTCAAAACGTCATCAGGAGTCCCGACTAAACCCGTAAATGTAAGAAAATGTAAGAAAATGCATTTTTTAAGAAAAACATTTTTTGCTAAAATGTCGCAAGGGGGGACCCTGTCGTAAAAATGCCAAAAAACGGACTTGCTTCAGCAGTACAATTCTGGTGCTGTTGTTGTAGGAGATGTCTCAAAACGTCATCAGGAGTCCCGACTAAACCCGTAAATGTAAGAAAATGTAAGAAAATGCATTTTTTAAGAAAAACATTTTTTGCTAAAATGTCGTAAGGGGGGACCCTGTCGTAAAAATGCCAAAAAACGGACTTGCTTCAGCAGCACAATTCTGGTGCTGTAGTTGTAGGAGATGTCTCAAAACGTCATCAGGAGTCCCGACTAAACCCGTAAATGTAAGAAAATGTAAGAAAATGCATTTTTTACGAAAAACATTTTTTGCTAAAATGTCGTAAGGGCCCTGTCGTAAAAATTCCAAAAAACTGACTTGCTTCACCAGCACAATTCTGGTGCTGTAGTTGTAGGAGATGTCTTAAAACGTCATCAGGAGTCCCTACAAAACCTAAAAATGGCATAAAATGCTTTTTTTGGGAAAACTTTTTTTTTACAAAAAAAAATTCAAAAAACAGACTTGCTTCAGCAGCACAATTCTGGTGCTGTAGTTGTAGGAGATGTCTCAAAACGTCATCAGGAGTCCCGACTAAACCCGTAAATGTAAGAAAATGTAAGAAAATGCATTTTTTACGAAAAACATTTTTTGCTAAAATGTCGTAAGGGCCCTGTCGTAAAAATTCCAAAAAACTGACTTGCTTCGGCAGCACAATTCTGGTGCCGTAGTTGTAGGAGATGTCTTAAAACGTCACCAGGAGTCCCTACAAAACCTAAAAATGGCATAAAATGCTTTTTTTGGGAAAACTTTTTGTTTACAAAAAAAAATTCAAAAAACAGACTTGCTTCAGCAGCACAATTCTGGTGCTGTAGTTGTAGGAGATGTCTCAAAACGTCATCAGGAGTCCCGACTAAACCCGTAAATGTAAGAAAATGTAAGAAAATGCATTTTTTAAGAAAAACATCTTTTGCTAAAATGTCGTAAGGGGGGACCCTGTCGTAAAAATGCCAAAAAACGGACTTGCTTCAGCAGTACAATTCTGGTGCTGTAGTTGTAGGAGATGTCTCAAAACGTCATCAGGAGTCCCTACAAAACCTAAAAATGGCATTAAATGCTTTTTTTGGGAAAAAAAAATTTTTACAAAAAAAAATTCAAAAAACAGACTTGCTTCAGCAGCACAATTCTGGTGCTGTAGTTGTAGTTGATGTCTCAAAACGTCATCAGGAGTCCCGACTAAACCCGTAAATGTAAGAAAATGTAAGAAAATGCATTTTTTAAGAAAAACATTTTTTGCTAAAATGTCGTAAAAATGCCAAAAAACGGACTTGCTTCAGCAGTACAATTCTGGTGCTGTAGTTGTAGGAGATGTCTCAAAACGTCATCAGAAGTCCCTACAAAACCTAAAAATGGCAGAAAATGCTTTTTTTGGGAAAACTTTTTTTTTACAAAAAAAAATTCAAAAAACAGACTTGCTTCAGCAGCACAATTCTGGTGCTGTAGTTGTAGGAGATGTCTCAAAACGTCATCAGGAGTCCCGACTAAACCTGTAAATGTAAGAAAATGCATTTTTTAAGAAAAACATTTTTTGCTAAAATGTCGTAAAAATGCCAAAAAACGGACTTGCTTCAGCAGTACAATTCTGGTGCTGTAGTTGTAGGAGATGTCTCAAAACGTCATCAGGAGTCCCGACTAAACCCGTAAATGTAAGAAAATGTAAGAAAATGCATTTTTTAAGAAAAACATTTTTTGCTAAAATGTCGTAAGGGCCCTGTCGTAAAAATTCCAAAAAACTGACTTGCTTCACCAGCACAATTCTGGTGCTGTAGTTGTAGGAGATGTCTTAAAACGTCATCAGGAGTCCCTACAAAACCTAAAAATGGCATAAAATGCTTTTTTTGGGAAAACTTTTTTTTTACAAAAAAAAATTCAAAAAACAGACTTGCTTCAGCAGCACAATTCTGGTGCTGTAGTTGTAGGAGATGTCTCAAAACGTCATCAGGAGTCCCGACTAAACCCGTAAATGTAAGAAAATGTAAGAAAATGCATTTTTTAAGAAAAACATTTTTTGCTAAAATGTCGTAAGGGGGGACCCTGTCGTAAAAATGCCAAAAAACGGACTTGCTTCAGCAGTACAATTCTGGTGCTGTAGTTGTAGGAGATGTCTCAAAACGTCATCAGGAGTCCCTACAAAACCTAAAAATGGCATAAAATGCTTTTTTTGGGAAAACTTTTTTTTTACCAAAAAAAATTCAAAAAACAGACTTGCTTCAGCAGCACAATTCTGGTGCTGTAGTTGTAGGAGATGTCTCAAAACGTCATCAGGAGTCCCGACTAAACCCGTAAATGTAAGAAAATGTAAGAAAATGCATTTTTTAAGAAAAACATTTTTTGCTAAAATGTCGTAAGGGGGGACCCTGTTGTAAAAATTCCAAAAAACGGACTTGTTTCAGCAGCACAATTCTGGTGCTGTAGTTGTAGGAGATGTCTCAAAACGTCATCAGGAGTCCCGACTAAACCCGAAAATGGAAGAAATTAGAAGAAAATGCATATTTTACGGAAAAAAAAAATATTACAAAATGTCGTAAAAAAAAATTTAAAAAACGGACTTGCTTCAGCAGCACAATTCTGGTGCTGTAGTTGTAGGAGATGTCTGAAAACGTCATCAGGAGTGCCGACTAAACCCGTAAATGTAAGAAAATGTAAGAAAATGCATTTTTTAAGAAAAACATTTTTTGCTAAAATGTCGTAAGGGGGGACCCTGTCGTAAAAATGCCTAAAAACGGACTTGCTTCAGCAGCACAATTCTGGTGCTGTAGTTGTAGGAGATGTCTCAAAACGTCATCAGGAGTCCCGACTAAACCCGTAAATGTAAGAAAATGTAAGAAAATGCATTTTTTAAGAAAAACATTTTTTGCTAAAATGTCGTAAGGGGGGACCCTGTCGTAAAAATGCCAAAAAACCGACTTGCTTCAGCAGTACAATTCTGGTGCTGTAGTTGTAGGAGATGTCTCAAAACGTCATCAGGAGTCCCGACTAAACCCGTAAATGTAAGAAAATGCATTTTTTAAGAAAAACATTTTTTGCTAAAATGTCGTAAGGGGGGACCCTGTCGTAAAAATGCCAAAAAACCGACTTGCTTCAGCAGTACAATTCTGGTGCTGTAGTTGTAGGAGATGTCTCAAAACGTCATCAGGAGTCCCTACAAAACCTAAAAATGGCATAAAATGCTTTTTTTGGGAAAACTTTTTTTTTACAAAAAAAATTTCAAAAAACAGACTTGCTTCAGCAGCACAATTCTGGTGCTGTAGTTGTAGGAGATGTCTCAAAACGTCATCAGGAGTCCCTACAAAACCTAAAAATGGCATAAAATGCTTTTTTGGGAAAACTTTTTTTTTACAAAATTTTTTTCCAAAAAACGGACTTGCTTCAGCAGCACAATTCTGGTGCTGTAGTTGTAGGAGATGTCTCAAAACGTCATCAGGAGTCCCGACTAAACCCGTAAATGTAAGAAAATGTAAGAAAATGCATTTTTTAAGAAAAACATTTTTTGCTAAAATGTCGTAAGGGGGGACCCTGTCGTAAAAATGCCAAAAAACCGACTTGCTTCAGCAGTACAATTCTGGTGCTGTAGTTGTAGGAGATGTCTCAAAACGTCATCAGGAGTCCCGACTAAACCCGTAAATGTAAGAAAATGCATTTTTTAAGAAAAACATTTTTTGCTAAAATGTCGTAAGGGGGGACCCTGTCGTAAAAATGCCAAAAAAACGACTTGCTTCAGCAGTACAATTCTGGTGCTGTAGTTGTAGGAGATGTCTCAAAACGTCATCAGGAGTCCCGACTAAACCCGTAAATGTAAGAAAATGCATTTTTTAAGAAAAACATTTTTTGCTAAAATGTCGTAAGGGGGGACCCTGTCGTAAAAATGCCTAAAAAACGGACTTGCTTCAGCAGTACAATTCTGGTGCTGTAGTTGTAGGAGATGTCTCAAAACGTCATCAGGAGTACCTACAAAACCTAAAAATGGCATTAAAACTTTTTTTGGGAAAAAAAAATTTTTACAAAAAAAATTTCAAAAAACAGACTTGCTTCAGCAGCACAATTCTGGTGCTGTAGTTGTAGGAGATGTCTCAAAACGTCATCAGGAGTCCCGACTAAACCCGTAAATGTAAGAAAATGTAAGAAAATGCATTTTTTAAGAAAAACATTTTTTGCTAAAATGTCGTAAGGGGGGACCCTGTCGTAAAAATGCCAAAAAAACGACTTGCTTCAGCAGTACAATTCTGGTGCTGTAGTTGTAGGAGATGTCTCAAAACGTCATCAGGAGTCCCTACAAAACCTAAAAATGGCATAAAATGCTTTTTTTGGGAAAACTTTAAAAAAAAAAAAAAAAAAAAAAAAAAAACAGACTTGCTTCAGCAGCACAATTCTGGTGCTGTAGTTGTAGGAGATGTCTCAAAACGTCATCAGGAGTCCCGACTAAACCCGTAAATGTAAGAAAATGTAAGAAAATGCATTTTTTAAGAAAAACATTTTTTGCTAAAATGTCGTAAGGGGGGACCCTGTTGTAAAAATTCCAAAAAACGGACTTGTTTCAGCAGCACAATTCTGGTGCTGTAGTTGTAGGAGATGTCTCAAAACGTCATCAGGAGTCCCGACTAAACCCGAAAATGGAAGAAATTAGAAGAAAATGCATATTTTACGGAAAAAAAATATATTACAAAATGTCGTAAAAAAAAATTTAAAAAACGGACTTGCTTCAGCAGCACAATTCTGGTGCTGTAGTTGTAGGAGATGTCTCAAAACGTCATCAGGAGTGCCGACTAAACCCGTAAATGTAAGAAAATGTAAGAAAATGCATTTTTTAAGAAAAAAATTTTTTGCTAAAATGTCGTAAGGGGGGACCCTGTCGTAAAAATGCCAAAAAACGGACTTGCTTCAGCAGTACAATTCTGGTGCTGTAGTTGTAGGAGATGTCTCAAAACGTCATCAGGAGTACCTACAAAACCTAAAAATGGCATTAAAACTTTTTTTGGGAAAAAAAAATTTTTACAAAAAAAAATTCAAAAAACAAAATTGCTTCAGCAGCACAATTCTGGTGCTGTAGTTGTAGGAGATGTCTCAAAACGTCATCAGGAGTCCCGACTAAACCCGTAAATGTAAGAAAATGTAAGAAAATGCATTTTTTAAGAAAAACATTTTTTGCTAAAATGTCGTAAGGGGGGACCCTGTCGTAAAAATGCCAAAAAACCGACTTGCTTCAGCAGTACAATTCTGGTGCTGTAGTTGTAGGAGATGTCTCAAAACGTCATCAGGAGTCCCTACAAAACCTAAAAATGGCATAAAATGCTTTTTTTGGGAAAACTTTTTTTTTACAAAAAAAATTTCCAAAAAACGGACTTGCTTCAGCAGCACAATTCTGGTGCTGTAGTTGTAGGAGATGTCTCAAAACGTCATCAGGAGTCCCGACTAAACCCGTAAATGTAAGAAAATGTAAGAAAATGCATTTTTTAAGAAAAACATTTTTTGCTAAAATGTCGTAAGGGGGGACCCTGTTGTAAAAATTCCAAAAAACGGACTTGTTTCAGCAGCACAATTCTGGTGCTGTAGTTGTAGGAGATGTCTCAAAACGTCATCAGGAGTCCCGACTAAACCCGAAAATGGAAGAAATTAGAAGAAAATGCATATTTTACGGAAAAAAAATATATTACAAAATGTCGTAAAAAAAAATTTAAAAAACGGACTTGCTTCAGCAGCACAATTCTGGTGCTGTAGTTGTAGGAGATGTCTCAAAACGTCATCAGGAGTGCCGACTAAACCCGTAAATGTAAGAAAATGTAAGAAAATGCATTTTTTAAGAAAAACATTTTTTGCTAAAATGTCGTAAGGGGGGACCCTGTCGTGAAAATGCCAAAAAACGGACTTGCTTCAGCAGTACAATTCTGGTGCTGTTGTTGTGGGAGATGTCTCAAAACGTCATCAGGAGTCCCTACAAAACCTAAAAATGGCAGAAAATGCTTTTTTTGGGAAAACTTTTTTTTTACAAAAAAAAATTCAAAAAACAGACTTGCTTCAGCAGCACAATTCTGGTGCTGTAGTTGTAGGAGATGTCTCAAAACGTCATCAGGAGTCCCGACTAAACCTGTAAATGTAAGAAAATGCATTTTTTAAGAAAAACATTTTTTGCTAAAATGTCGTAAAAATGCCAAAAAACGGACTTGCTTCAGCAGTACAATTCTGGTGCTGTAGTTGTAGGAGATGTCTCAAAACGTCATCAGGAGTCCCTACAAAACCTAAAAATGGCATAAAATGCTTTTTTTGGGAAAACTTTTTTTTTACAAAAAAAAATTCCAAAAAACGGACTTGCTTCAGCAGCACAATTCTGGTGCTGTAGTTGTAGGAGATGTCTCAAAACGTCATCAGGAGTCCCGACTAAACCCGTAAATGTAAGAAAATGTAAGAAAATGCATTTTTTAAGAAAAACATTTTTTGCTAAAATGTCGTAAGGGGGGACCCTGTCGTGAAAATGCCAAAAAACGGACTTGCTTCAGCAGTACAATTCTGGTGCTGTTGTTGTAGGAGATGTCTCAAAACGTCATCAGGAGTCCCTACAAAACCTAAAAATGGCATAAAATACTTTTTTTGGGAAAACTTTTTTTTTACAAAAAAAAATTCAAAAAACAGACTTGCTTCAGCAGCACAATTCTGGTGCTGTAGTTGTAGGAGATGTCTCAAAACGTCATCAGGAGTCCCGACTAAACCCGTAAATGTAAGAAAATGGAAGAAAATGCATTTTTTACGAAAAACATTTTTTGCTAAAATGTCGTAAGGGGGGACCCTGTCGTAAAAATGACAAAAAACCGACTTGCTTCAACAGTACAATTCTGGTGCTGTAGTTGTAGGAGATGTCTCAAAACGTCATCAGGAGTCCCTACAAAACCTAAAAATGGCATAAAATGCTTTTTTTGGGAAACCTTTTTTTTTACAAAAAAAATTTCAAAAAACAGACTTGCTTCAGCAGCACAATTCTGGTGCTGTAGTTGTAGGAGATGTCTCAAAACGTCATCAGGAGTCCCGACTAAACCCGTAAATGTAAGAAAATGTAAGAAAATGCATTTTTTAAGAAAAACATTTTTTGCTAAAATGTCGCAAGGGGGGACCCTGTCGTAAAAATGCCAAAAAACGGACTTGCTTCAGCAGTACAATTCTGGTGCTGTTGTTGTAGGAGATGTCTCAAAACGTCATCAGGAGTCCCGACTAAACCCGTAAATGTAAGAAAATGTAAGAAAATGCATTTTTTAAGAAAAACATTTTTTGCTAAAATGTCGTAAGGGGGGACCCTGTCGTAAAAATGCCAAAAAACGGACTTGCTTCAGCAGCACAATTCTGGTGCTGTAGTTGTAGGAGATGTCTCAAAACGTCATCAGGAGTCCCGACTAAACCCGTAAATGTAAGAAAATGTAAGAAAATGCATTTTTTACGAAAAACATTTTTTGCTAAAATGTCGTAAGGGCCCTGTCGTAAAAATTCCAAAAAACTGACTTGCTTCACCAGCACAATTCTGGTGCTGTAGTTGTAGGAGATGTCTTAAAACGTCATCAGGAGTCCCTACAAAACCTAAAAATGGCATAAAATGCTTTTTTTGGGAAAACTTTTTTTTTACAAAAAAAAATTCAAAAAACAGACTTGCTTCAGCAGCACAATTCTGGTGCTGTAGTTGTAGGAGATGTCTCAAAACGTCATCAGGAGTCCCGACTAAACCCGTAAATGTAAGAAAATGTAAGAAAATGCATTTTTTACGAAAAACATTTTTTGCTAAAATGTCGTAAGGGCCCTGTCGTAAAAATTCCAAAAAACTGACTTGCTTCGGCAGCACAATTCTGGTGCCGTAGTTGTAGGAGATGTCTTAAAACGTCACCAGGAGTCCCTACAAAACCTAAAAATGGCATAAAATGCTTTTTTTGGGAAAACTTTTTGTTTACAAAAAAAAATTCAAAAAACAGACTTGCTTCAGCAGCACAATTCTGGTGCTGTAGTTGTAGGAGATGTCTCAAAACGTCATCAGGAGTCCCGACTAAACCCGTAAATGTAAGAAAATGTAAGAAAATGCATTTTTTAAGAAAAACATCTTTTGCTAAAATGTCGTAAGGGGGGACCCTGTCGTAAAAATGCCAAAAAACGGACTTGCTTCAGCAGTACAATTCTGGTGCTGTAGTTGTAGGAGATGTCTCAAAACGTCATCAGGAGTCCCTACAAAACCTAAAAATGGCATTAAATGCTTTTTTTGGGAAAAAAAAATTTTTACAAAAAAAAATTCAAAAAACAGACTTGCTTCAGCAGCACAATTCTGGTGCTGTAGTTGTAGTTGATGTCTCAAAACGTCATCAGGAGTCCCGACTAAACCCGTAAATGTAAGAAAATGTAAGAAAATGCATTTTTTAAGAAAAACATTTTTTGCTAAAATGTCGTAAAAATGCCAAAAAACGGACTTGCTTCAGCAGTACAATTCTGGTGCTGTAGTTGTAGGAGATGTCTCAAAACGTCATCAGAAGTCCCTACAAAACCTAAAAATGGCAGAAAATGCTTTTTTTGGGAAAACTTTTTTTTTACAAAAAAAAATTCAAAAAACAGACTTGCTTCAGCAGCACAATTCTGGTGCTGTAGTTGTAGGAGATGTCTCAAAACGTCATCAGGAGTCCCGACTAAACCTGTAAATGTAAGAAAATGCATTTTTTAAGAAAAACATTTTTTGCTAAAATGTCGTAAAAATGCCAAAAAACGGACTTGCTTCAGCAGTACAATTCTGGTGCTGTAGTTGTAGGAGATGTCTCAAAACGTCATCAGGAGTCCCGACTAAACCCGTAAATGTAAGAAAATGTAAGAAAATGCATTTTTTAAGAAAAACATTTTTTGCTAAAATGTCGTAAGGGCCCTGTCGTAAAAATTCCAAAAAACTGACTTGCTTCACCAGCACAATTCTGGTGCTGTAGTTGTAGGAGATGTCTTAAAACGTCATCAGGAGTCCCTACAAAACCTAAAAATGGCATAAAATGCTTTTTTTGGGAAAACTTTTTTTTTACAAAAAAAAATTCAAAAAACAGACTTGCTTCAGCAGCACAATTCTGGTGCTGTAGTTGTAGGAGATGTCTCAAAACGTCATCAGGAGTCCCGACTAAACCCGTAAATGTAAGAAAATGTAAGAAAATGCATTTTTTAAGAAAAACATTTTTTGCTAAAATGTCGTAAGGGGGGACCCTGTCGTAAAAATGCCAAAAAACGGACTTGCTTCAGCAGTACAATTCTGGTGCTGTAGTTGTAGGAGATGTCTCAAAACGTCATCAGGAGTCCCTACAAAACCTAAAAATGGCATAAAATGCTTTTTTTGGGAAAACTTTTTTTTTACCAAAAAAAATTCAAAAAACAGACTTGCTTCAGCAGCACAATTCTGGTGCTGTAGTTGTAGGAGATGTCTCAAAACGTCATCAGGAGTCCCGACTAAACCCGTAAATGTAAGAAAATGTAAGAAAATGCATTTTTTAAGAAAAACATTTTTTGCTAAAATGTCGTAAGGGGGGACCCTGTTGTAAAAATTCCAAAAAACGGACTTGTTTCAGCAGCACAATTCTGGTGCTGTAGTTGTAGGAGATGTCTCAAAACGTCATCAGGAGTCCCGACTAAACCCGAAAATGGAAGAAATTAGAAGAAAATGCATATTTTACGGAAAAAAAAAATATTACAAAATGTCGTAAAAAAAAATTTAAAAAACGGACTTGCTTCAGCAGCACAATTCTGGTGCTGTAGTTGTAGGAGATGTCTGAAAACGTCATCAGGAGTGCCGACTAAACCCGTAAATGTAAGAAAATGTAAGAAAATGCATTTTTTAAGAAAAACATTTTTTGCTAAAATGTCGTAAGGGGGGACCCTGTCGTAAAAATGCCTAAAAACGGACTTGCTTCAGCAGCACAATTCTGGTGCTGTAGTTGTAGGAGATGTCTCAAAACGTCATCAGGAGTCCCGACTAAACCCGTAAATGTAAGAAAATGTAAGAAAATGCATTTTTTAAGAAAAACATTTTTTGCTAAAATGTCGTAAGGGGGGACCCTGTCGTAAAAATGCCAAAAAACCGACTTGCTTCAGCAGTACAATTCTGGTGCTGTAGTTGTAGGAGATGTCTCAAAACGTCATCAGGAGTCCCTACAAAACCTAAAAATGGCAGAAAATGCTTTTTTTGGGAAAACTTTTTTTTTACAAAAAAAAATTCAAAAAACCGACTTGCTTCAGCAGCACAATTCTGGTGCTGTAGTTGTAGGAGATGTCTCAAAACGTCATCAGGAGTCCCGACTAAACCTGTAAATGTAAGAAAATGCATTTTTTAAGAAAAACATTTTTTGCTAAAATGTCGTAAAAATGCCAAAAAACGGACTTGCTTCAGCAGTACAATTCTGGTGCAGTAGTTGTAGGAGATGTCTCAAAACGTCATCAGGAGTCCCTACAAAACCTAAAAATGGCATAAAATGCTTTTTTTGGGAAAACTTTTTTTTTACAAAAAAAAATTCCAAAAAACGGACTTGCTTCAGCAGCACAATTCTGGTGCTGTAGTTGTAGGAGATGTCTCAAAACGTCATCAGGAGTCCCGACTAAACCCGTAAATGTAAGAAAATGTAAGAAAATGCATTTTTTAAGAAAAACATTTTTTGCTAAAATGTCGTAAGGGGGGACCCTGTCGTAAAAATGCCAAAAAACCGACTTGCTTCAGCAGTACAATTCTGGTGCTGTTGTTGTAGGAGATGTCTCAAAACGTCATCAGGAGTCCCGACTAAACCCGTAAATGTAAGAAAATGCATTTTTTAAGAAAAACATTTTTTGCTAAAATGTCGTAAGGGGGGACCCTGTCGTAAAAATGCCAAAAAACGGACTTGCTTCAGCAGCACAATTCTGGTGCTGTAGTTGTAGGAGATGTCTCAAAACGTCATCAGGAGTCCCGACTAAACCCGTAAATGTAAGAAAATGTAAGAAAATGCATTTTTTACGAAAAACATTTTTTGCTAAAATGTCGTAAGGGCCCTGTCGTAAAAATTCCAAAAAACTGACTTGCTTCACCAGCACAATTCTGGTGCTGTAGTTGTAGGAGATGTCTCAAAACGTCATCAGGAGTCCCTACAAAACCTAAAAATGGCATAAAATGCTTTTTTTGGGAAAACTTTTTTTTTACAAAAAAAAATTCAAAAAACAGACTTGCTTCAGCAGCACAATTCTGGTGCTGTAGTTGTAGGAGATGTCTCAAAACGTCATCAGGAGTCCCGACTAAACCCGTAAATGTAAGAAAATGTAAGAAAATGCATTTTTTAAGAAAAACATTTTTTGCTAAAATGTCGTAAGGGGGGACCCTGTCGTAAAAATGCCAAAAAACGGACTTGCTTCAGCAGTACAATTCTGGTGCTGTAATTGTAGGAGATGTCTCAAAACGTCATCAGGAGTCCCTACAAAACCTAAAAATGGCATAAAATGCTTTTTTTGGGAAAACTTTTTTTTTACAAAAAAAAATTCCAAAAAACGGACTTGCTTCAGCAGCACAATTCTGGTGCTGTAGTTGTAGGAGATGTCTCAAAACGCCATCAGGAGTCCCGACTAAACCCGTAAATGTAAGAAAATGTAAGAAAATGCATTTTTTACGAAAAACATTTTTTGCTAAAATGTCGTAAGGGGGGACCCTGTCGTAAAAATTCCAAAAAACCGACTTGCTTCAGCAGTACAATTCTGGTGCTGTAGTTGTAGGAGATGTCTCAAAACGTCATCAGGAGTCCCTACAAAACCTAAAAATGGCATAAAATGCTTTTTTTGGGAAAACTTTTTTTTTACAAAAAAAAATTCAAAAAACAGACTTGCTTCAGCAGCACAATTCTGGTGCTGTAGTTGTAGGAGATGTCTCAAAACGTCATCAGGAGTCCCGACTAAACCCGTAAATGTAAGAAAATGTAAGAAAATGTAAGAAAATGCATTTTTTAAGAAAAACATTTTTTGCTAAAATGTCGTAAGGGGGGACCCTGTCGTAAAAATGCCAAAAAACGGACTTGCTTCAGCAGTACAATTCTGGTGCTGTAGTTGTAGGAGATGTCTCAAAACGTCATCAGGAGTCCCTACAAAACCTAAAAATGGCAGAAAATGCTTTTTTTGGGAAAACTTTTTTTTTACAAAAATTTTTTCAAAAAACAGACTTGCTTCAGCAGCACAATTTTGGTGCTGTAGTTGTAGGAGATGTCTCAAAACGTCATCAGGAGTCCCGACTAAACCCGTAAATGTAAGAAAATGTAAGAAAATGCATTTTTTACGAAAAACATTTTTTGCTAAAATGTCGTAAGGGCCCTGTCGTAAAAATTCCAAAAAACTGACTTGCTTCGGCAGCACAATTCTGGTGCTGTAGTTGTAGGAGATGTCTCAAAACGTCATCAGGAGTCCCGACTAAACCCGTAAATGTAAGAAAATGTAAGAAAATGCATTTTTTAAGAAAAACATTTTTTGCTAAAATGTCGTAAGGGGGGACCCTGTCGTAAAAATGCCAAAAAACGGACTTGCTTCAGCAGTACAATTCTGGTGCTGTTGTTGTAGGAGATGTCTCAAAACATCATCAGGAGTCCCGACTAAACCCGTAAATGTAAGAAAATGTAAGAAAATGCATTTTTTAAGAAAAACATTTTTTGCTAAAATGTCGTAAGGGGGGAGGGACCCTGTCGTAAAAATGCCAAAAAACGGACTTGCTTCAGCAGTACAATTCTGGTGCTGTAGTTGTAGGAGATGTCTCAAAACGTCATCAGGAGTCCCGACTAAACCCGTAAATGTAAGAAAATGTAAGAGAATGCATTTTTTAAGAAAAACATTTTTTGCTAAAATGTCGTAAGGGGGGACCCTGTCGTAAAAATGCCAAAAAACCGACTTGCTTCAGCAGTACAATTCTGGTGCTGTAGTTGTAGGAGATGTCTCAAAACGTCATCAGGAGTCCCTACAAAACCTAAAAATGGCATAAAATGCTTTTTTTGGGAAAACTTTTTTTTTTACAAAAAAAAATTCAAAAAACGGACTTGCTTCAGCAGCACAATTCTGGTGCTGTAGTTGTAGGAGATGTCTCAAAACGTCATCAGGAGTCCCGACTAAACCCGTAAATGTAAGAAAATGTAAGAAAATGCATTTTTTAAGAAAAACATTTTTTGCTAAAATGTCGTAAGGGGGGACCCTGTCGTAAAAATGCCAAAAAACGGACTTGCTTCAGCAGTACAATTCTGGTGCTGTAGTTGTAGGAGATGTCTCAAAACGTCATCAGGAGTCCCTACAAAACCTAAAAATGGCATAAAATGCTTTTTTTGGGAAAACTTTTTTTTTACAAAAAAAATTTCAAAAAACAGACTTGCTTCAGCAGCACAATTCTGGTGCTGTAGTTGTAGGAGATGTCTCAAAACGTCATCAGGAGTCCCGACTAAACCCGTAATTTAAGAAAATGTAAGAAAATGCATTTTTTAAGAAAAACATTTTTTGCTAAAATGTCGTAAGGGGGGACCGTGTCGTAAAAATGCCAAAAAACCGACTTGCTTCAGCAGTACAATTCTGGTGCTGTAGTTGTAGGAGATGTCTCAAAACGTCATCAGGAGTCCCTACAAAACCTAAAAATGGCATTAAATGCTTTTTTTGGGAAAAATTTTTTTTACAAAAATAAATTCAAAAAACAGACTTGCTTCAGCAGCACAATTCTGGTGCTGTAGTTGTAGGAGATGTCTCAAAACGTCATCAGGAGTCCCGACTAAACCCGTAAATGTAAGAAAATGTAAGAAAATGCATTTTTTAAGAAAAACATTTTTTGCTAAAATGTCGTAAGGGGGGACCCTGTCGTAAAAATGCCAAAAAACGGACTTGCTTCAGCAGTACAATTCTGGTGCTGTAGTTGTAGGAGATGTCTCAAAACGTCATCAGGAGTCCCTACAAAACCTAAAAATGGCAGAAAATGCTTTTTTTGGGAAAACTTTTTTTTTACAAAAAATTTTTCAAAAAACAGATTTGCTTCAGTAGCACAATTCTGGTGCTGTAGTTGTAGGAGATGTCTCAAAACGTCATCAGGAGTCCCGACTAAACCCGTAAATGTAAGAAAATGTAAGAAAATGCATTTTTTAAGAAAAACATTTTTTGCTAAAATGTCGTAAGGGGGGAGGGACCCTGTCGTAAAAATGCCAAAAAACTGACTTGCTTCAGCAGTACAATTCTGGTGCTGTAGTTGTAGGAGATGTCTCAAAACGTCATCAGGAGTCCCGACTAAACCCGTAAATGTAAGAAAATGTAAGAGAATGCATTTTTTAAGAAAAACATTTTTTGCTAAAATGTCGTAAGGGGGGACCCTGTCGTAAAAATGCCAAAAAACCGACTTGCTTCAGCAGTACAATTCTGGTGCTGTAGTTGTAGGAGATGTCTCAAAACGTCATCAGGAGTCCCTACAAAACCTAAAAATGGCATAAAATGCTTTTTTTGGGAAAACTTTTTTTTTACAAAAAAAATTTCAAAAAACAGACTTGCTTCAGCAGCACAATTCTGGTGCTGTAGTTGTAGGAGATGTCTCAAAACGTCATCAAGAGTCCCTACAAAACCTAAAAATGGCATAAAATGCTTTTTTTGGGAAAACTTTTTTTTTACAAAAAAAATTTCAAAAAACAGACTTGCTTCAGCAGCACAATTCTGGTGCTGTAGTTGTAGGAGATGTCTCAAAACGTCATCAGGAGTCCCGACTAAACCCGTAAATGTAAGAAAATGTAAGAAAATGCATTTTTTAAGAAAAACATTTTTTGCTAAAATGTCGTAAGGGGGGAGGGACCCTGTCGTAAAAATGCCAAAAAACGGACTTGCTTCAGCAGTACAATTCTGGTGCTGTAGTTGTAGGAGATGTCTCAAAACGTCATCAGGAGTCCCGACTAAACCCGTAAATGTAAGAAAATGTAAGAGAATGCATTTTTTAAGAAAAACATTTTTTGCTAAAATGTCGTAAGGGGGGACCCTGTCGTAAAAATGCCAAAAAACCGACTTGCTTCAGCAGTACAATTCTGGTGCTGTAGTTGTAGGAGATGTCTCAAAACGTCATCAGGAGTCCCTACAAAACCTAAAAATGGCATAAAATGCTTTTTTTGGGAAAACTTTTTTTTTACAAAAAAAATTTCAAAAAACAGACTTGCTTCAGCAGCACAATTCTGGTGCTGTAGTTGTAGGAGATGTCTCAAAACGTCATCAAGAGTCCCTACAAAACCTAAAAATGGCATAAAATGCTTTTTTTGGGAAAACTTTTTTTTTACAAAAAAATTTTCAAAAAACAGACTTGCTTCAGCAGCACAATTCTGGTGCTGTAGTTGTAGGAGATGTCTCAAAACGTCATCAGGAGTCCCGACTAAACCCGTAAATGTAAGAAAATGCATTTTTTAAGAAAAACATTTTTTGCTAAAATGTCGTAAGGGGGGACCCTGTCGTAAAAATGCCAAAAAAACGACTTGCTTCAGCAGTACAATTCTGGTGCTGTAGTTGTAGGAGATGTCTCAAAACGTCATCAGGAGTCCCTACAAAACCTAAAAATGGCATAAAATGCTTTTTTTGGGAAAACTTTTTTTTTACAAAAAAAAATTCCAAAAAACGGACTTGCTTCAGCAGCACAATTCTGGTGCTGTAGTTGTAGGATATGTCTCAAAATGTCATCAGGAGTCCCGACTAAACCCGTAAATGTAAGAAAATGTAAGAAAATGCATTTTTTAAGAAAAACATTTTTTGCTAAAATGTCGTAAGGGGGGAGGGACCCTGTCGTAAAAATGCCAAAAAACGGACTTGCTTCAGCAGTACAATTCTGGTGCTGTAGTTGTAGGAGATGTCTCAAAACGTCATCAGGAGTCCCGACTAAACCCGTAAATGTAAGAAAATGTAAGAGAATGCATTTTTTAAGAAAAACATTTTTTGCTAAAATGTCGTAAGGGGGGACCCTGTCGTAAAAATGCCAAAAAACCGACTTGCTTCAGCAGTACAATTCTGGTGCTGTAGTTGTAGGAGATGTCTCAAAACGTCATCAGGAGTCCCTACAAAACCTAAAAATGGCATAAAATGCTTTTTTTGGGAAAACTTTTTTTTTTACAAAAAAAAATTCAAAAAACGGACTTGCTTCAGCAGCACAATTCTTGTGCTGTAGTTGTAGGAGATGTCTCAAAACGTCATCAGGAGTCCCGACTAAACCCGTAAATGTAAGAAAATGTAAGAAAATGCATTTTTTAAGAAAAACATTTTTTGCTAAAATGTCGTAAGGGGGGACCCTGTCGTAAAAATGCCAAAAAACGGACTTGCTTCAGCAGTACAATTCTGGTGCTGTAGTTGTAGGAGATGTCTCAAAACGTCATCAGGAGTCCCTACAAAACCTAAAAATGGCATAAAATGCTTTTTTTGGGAAAACTTTTTTTTTACAAAAAAAATTTCAAAAAACAGACTTGCTTCAGCAGCACAATTCTGGTGCTGTAGTTGTAGGAGATGTCTCAAAACGTCATCAGGAGTCCCGACAAAACCTAAAAATGGCATAAAATGCTTTTTTTGGGAAAACTTTTTTTTTACAAAAAAAAATTCAAAAAACAGACTTGCTTCAGCAGCACAATTCTGGTGCTGTAGTTGTAGGAGATGTCTCAAAACGTCATCAGGAGTCCCGACTAAACCCGTAAATGTAAGAAAATGTAAGAAAATGCATTTTTTAAGAAAAACATTTTTTGCTAAAATGTCGTAAGGGGGGACCCTGTCGTAAAAATGCCAAAAAACTGACTTGCTTCAGCAGTACAATTCTGGTGCTGTAGTTGTAGGAGATGTCTCAAAACGTCATCAGGAGTCCCTACAAAACCTAAAAATGGCATTAAATGCTTTTTTTGGGAAAAAATTTTTTTACAAAAATAAATTCAAAAAACAGACTTGCTTCAGCAGCACAATTCTGGTGCTGTAGTTGTAGGAGATGTCTCAAAACGTCATCAGGAGTCCCTACAAAACCTAAAAATGGCAGAAAATGCTTTTTTTGGGAAAACTTTTTTTTTACAAAAAAATTTTCAAAAAACAGATTTGCTTCAGTAGCACAATTCTGGTGCTGTAGTTGTAGGAGATGTCTCAAAACGTCATCAGGAGTCCCGACTAAACCCGTAAATGTAAGAAAATGTAAGAAAATGCATTTTTTACGAAAAACATTTTTTGCTAAAATGTCGTAAGGGGGGACCCTGTCGTAAAAATGCCAAAAAACGGACTTGCTTCAGCAGTACAATTCTGGTGCTGTAATTGTAGGAGATGTCTCAAAACGTCATCAGGAGTCCCTACAAAACCTAAAAATGGCATAAAATGCTTTTTTTGGGAAAACTTTTTTTTTACAAAAAAAAATTCCAAAAAACGGACTTGCTTCAGCAGCACAATTCTGGTGCTGTAGTTGTAGGAGATGTCTCAAAACGTCATCAGGAGTCCCGACTAAACCCGTAAATGTAAGAAAATGTAAGAAAATGCATTTTTTAAGAAAAACATTTTTTGCTAAAATGTCGTAAGGGGGGAGGGACCCTGTCGTAAAAATTCCAAAAAACCGACTTGCTTCAGCAGTACAATTCTGGTGCTGTAGTTGTAGGAGATGTCTCAAAACGTCACCAGGAGTCCCTACAAAACCTAAAAATGGCATAAAATGCTTTTTTTGGGAAAACTTTTTTTTTTTTTTTTTTAAATTCCAAAAAACGGACTTGCTTCAGCAGCACAATTCTGGTGCTGTAGTTGTAGGAGATGTCTCAAAACGTCATCAGGAGTCCCGACTAAACCCGTAAATGTAAGAAAATGTAAGAAAATGCATTTTTTACGAAAAACATTTTTTGCTAAAATGTCGTAAGGGCCCTGTCGTAAAAATTCTAAAAAACTGACTTGCTTCGGCAGCACAATTCTGGTGCTGTAGTTGTAGGATATGTCTTAAAACGTCATCAGGAGTCCCTACAAAACCTAAAAATGGCATAAAATGCTTTTTTTGGGAAAACTTTTTTTTTACAAAAAAAAATTCAAAAAACAGACTTGCTTCAGCAGCACAATTCTGGTGCTGTAGTTGTAGGAGATGTCTCAAAACGTCATCAGGAGTCCCGACTAAACCCGTAAATGTAAGAAAAAGAAAGAAAATGCATTTTTTAAGAAAAACATTTTTTGCTAAAATGTCGTAAGGGGGGACCCTGTCGTAAAAATGCCAAAAAACGGACTTGCTTCAGCAGTACAATTCTGGTGCTGTAGTTGTAGGAGATGTCTCAAAACGTCATCAGGAGTCCCTACAAAACCTAAAAATGGCAGAAAATGCTTTTTTGGGGAAAACATTTTTTTTACAAAAAAAATTTCAAAAAACGGACTTGCTTCAGCAGCACAATTCTGGTGCTGTAGTTGTAGGAGATGTCTCAAAACGTCATCAGGAGTCCCGACTAAACCCGTACATGTAAGAAAATGTAAGAAAATGCATTTTTTACGAAAAACATTTTTTGCTAAAATGTCGTAAGGGGGGAGACCCTGTCGTAAAAATTCCAAAAAACGGACTTGCTTCAGCAGTACAATTCTGGTGCTGTAGTTGTAGGAGATGTCTCAAAACGTCATCAGGAGTCCCTACAAAACCTAAAAATGGCATAAAATGCTTTTTTTGGGAACTTTTTTTTTACAAAAAAAAATTCCAAAAAACGGACTTGCTTCAGCAGCACAATTCTGGTGCTGTAGTTGTAGGAGATGTCTCAAAACGTCATCAGGAGTCCCGACTAAACCCGTAAATGTAAGAAAATGTAAGAAAATGCATTTTTTACGAAAAACATTTTTTGCTAAAATGTCGTAAGGGGGGACCCTGTCGTAAAAATTCCAAAAAACGGACTTGCTTCAGCAGTACAATTCTGGTGCTGTAGTTGTAGGAGATGTCTCAAAACGTCATCAGGAGTCCCTACAAAACCTAAAAATGGCATAAAATGCTTTTTTTGGGAAAACTTTTTTTTTACAAAAAAAAATTCCAAAAAACGGACTTGCTTAAGCAGCACAATTCTGGTGCTGTAGTTGTAGGAGATGTCTCAAAACGTCATCAGGAGTCCCGACTAAACCCGTAAATGTAAGAAAATGTAAGAAAATGCATTTTTTACGAAAAACATTTTTTTCTAAAATGTCGTAAGGGCCCTGTCGTAAAAATTCCAAAAAACTGACTTGCTTCGGCAGCACAATTCTGGTGCTGTAGTTGTAGGAGATGTCTCAAAACGTCATCAGGAGTCCCTACAAAACCTAAAAATGGCATAAAATGCTTTTTTTGGGAAAACTTTTTTTTTACAAAAAAAAATTCAAAAAACAGACTTGCTTCAGCAGCACAATTCTGGTGCTGTAGTTGTAGGAGATGTCTCAAAACGTCATCAGGAGTCCCGACTAAACCCGTAAATGTAAGAAAATGTAAGAAAATGCATTTTTTAAGAAAAACATTTTTTGCTAAAATGTCGTAAGGGGGGACCCTGTCGTAAAAAATGCCAAAAAACGGACTTGCTTCAGCAGTACAATTCTGGTGCTGTTGTTGTAGGAGATGTCTCAAAACATCATCAGGAGTCCCGACTAAACCCGTAAATGTAAGAAAATGTAAGAAAATGCATTTTTTAAGAAAAACATTTTTTGCTAAAATGTCGTAAGGGGGGAGGGACCCTGTCGTAAAAATGCCAAAAACGGACTTGCTTCAGCAGTACAATTCTGGTGCTGTAGTTGTAGGAGATGTCTCAAAACGTCATCAGGAGTCCCGACTAACCCGTAAATGTAAGAAAATGTAAGAGAATGCATTTTTTAAGAAAAACATTTTTTGCTAAAATGTCGTAAGGGGGGACCCTGTCGTAAAAATGCCAAAAAACCGACTTGCTTCAGCAGTACAATTCTGGTGCTGTAGTTGTAGGAGATGTCTCAAAACGTCACCAGAGTCCCTACAAAACCTAAAAATGGCATAAAATGCTTTTTTTTGGGAAAACTTTTTTTTTTACAAAAAAAAATTCCAAAAAACGGACTTGCTTCAGCAGCACAATTCTGGTGCTCTAGTTGTAGGAGATGTCTCAAAACGTCATCAGGAGTCCCGACTAAACCCGTAAATATAAGAAAATGTAAGAAAATGCATTTTTACGAAAACATTTTTTGCTAAAATGTCGTAAGGGCCCTGTCGTAAAAATTCCAAAAACTGACTTGCTTCGGCAGCACAATTCTGGTGCTGTAGTTGTAGGAGATGTCTCAAAACGTCATCAGGAGTCCCTACAAACCTAAAAATGGCATAAAATGCTTTTTTTGGGAAAACTTTTTTTTTACAAAAAAAAATTCCAAAAAACGGACTTGCTTCAGCAGCACAATTCTGGTGCTGTAGTTGTAGGAGATGTCTCAAAACGTCATCAGGAGTCCCGACTAAACCCGTAAATGTAAGAAAATGTAAGAAAAATGCATTTTTTAAGAAAAACATTTTTTGCTAAAATGTCGTAAGGGGGGACCCTGTCGTAAAAATGCCAAAAAACCGACTTGCTTCAGCAGTACAATTCTGGTGCTGTAGTTGTAGGAGATGTCTCAAAACGTCATCAGGAGTCCCTACAAAACCTAAAAATGGCATAAAATGCTTTTTTTGGGAAACTTTTTTTTTACAAAAAAAAATTCCAAAAAAACGGACTTGCTTCAGCAGCACAATTCTGGTGCTGTAGTTGTAGGAGATGTCTCAAAACGTCATCAGGAGTCCCGACTAAACCCGTAAATGTCAAGAAAATGCATTTTTAAGAAAAACATTTTTTGCTAAAATGTCGTAAGGGTGTCGTAAAATGCCAAAAAACGGACTTGCTTCAGCAGCACATTTCTGGTGCTGTAGTTGTAGGAGATGTCTCAAAACGTCATCAGGAGTCCCGACTAAACCCGTAAATGTAAGAAAATGTAAGAAAATGCATTTTTTAAGAAAAACATTTTTTGCTAAAATGTCGTAAGGGGGGACCCTGTCGTAAAAATGCCAAAAAAACCGACTTGCTTCAGCAGTACAATTCTGGTGCTGTAGTTGTAGGAGATGTCTCAAAACGTCATCAGGAGTCCCTACAAAACCTAAAAATGGCATAAAATGCTTTTTTTGGGAAAACTTTTTTTTTACAAAATTTTTTTCCAAAAAACGGACTTGCTTCAGCAGCACAATTCTGGTCCTGTAGTTGTAGGAGATGTCTCAAAACGTCATCAGGAGTCCCGACTAAACCCGTAAATGTAAGAAAATGTATTTTTTAAGAAAAACATTTTTTGCTAAAATGTCGTAAGGGGGGACCCTGTCGTAAAAATGCCAAAAAACCGACTTGCTTCAGCAGTACAATTCTGGTGCTGTAGTTGTAGGAGATGTCTCAAAACGTCATCAGGAGTCCCTACAAAACCTAAAAATGGCATAAAATGCTTTTTTTGGGAAAACTTTTTTTTTACAAAAAAAAATTCCAAAAAACGGACTTGCTTCAGCAGCACAATTTTGGTGCTGTAGTTGTAGGAGATGTCTCAAAACGTCATCAGGAGTCCCGACTAAACCCGTAAATGTAAGAAAATGTAAGAAAATGCATTTTTTAAGAAAAACATTTTTTGCTAAAATGTCGTAAGGGGGGACCTTGTCGTAAAAATGCCAAAAAACCGACTTGCTTCAGCAGTACAATTCTGGTGCTGTAGTTGTAGGAGATGTCTCAAAACGTCATCAGGAGTCCCTACAAAACCTAAAAATGGCATAAAATGCTTTTTTTGGGAAAACTTTTTTTTTACAAAAAAAAATTCCAAAAAACGGACTTGCTTCAGCAGCACAATTCTGGTGCTGTAGTTGTAGATGTCTCAAAACGTCATCAGGAGTCCCGACTAAACCCGTAAATGTAAGAAAATGTAAGAAAATGCATTTTTTAAGAAAAACATTTTTTGCTAAAATGTCGTAAGGGGGGACCCTGTCGTAAAAATGCCAAAAAACCGACTTGCTTCAGCAGTACAATTCTGGTGCTGTAGTTGTAGGAGATGTCTCAAAACGTCATCAGGAGTCCCTACAAAACCTAAAAATGGCATAAAATGCTTTTTTTGGGAAAACTTTTTTTTTACAAAAAAAATTTCAAAAAACAGACTTGCTTCAGCAGCACAATTCTGGTGCTGTAGTTGTAGGAGATGTCTCAAAACGTCATCAGGAGTCCCGACTAAACCCGTAAATGTAAGAAAATGTAAGAAAATGCATTTTTTAAGAAAAAATTTTTTTGCTAAAATGTCGTAAGGGGGGACCCTGTCGTAAAAATGCCAAAAAAACGACTTGCATCAGCAGTACAATTCTGGTGCTGTAGTTGTAGGAGATGTCTCAAAACGTCATCAGGAGTCCCTCCAAAACCTAAAAATGGCATAAAATGCTTTTTTTGGGAAAACTTTTTTTTTTACAAAAAAAAATTCAAAAAACGGACTTGCTTCAGCAGCACAATTCTGGTGCTGTAGTTGTAGGAGATGTCTCAAAATGTCATCAGGAGTCCCGACTAAACCCGTAAATGTAAGAAAATGTAAGAAAATGCATTTTTTAAGAAAAACATTTTTTGCTAAAATGTCGTAAGGGGGGACCCTGTCGTAAAAATGCCAAAAAACCGACTTGCTTCAGCAGTACAATTCTGGTGCTGTAGTTGTAGGAGATGTCTAAAAACGTCATCAGGAGTCCCTACAAAACCTAAAAATGGCATAAATGCTTTTTTTGGGAAAACATTTTTTTTACAAAAAAAATTCAAAAAACAGACTTGCTTCAGCAGCACAATTCTGGTGCTGTAGTTGTAGGAGATGTCTCAAAATGTCATCAGGAGTCCCGACTAAACCCGTAAATGTAAGAAAATGTAAGAAAATGCATTTTTTAAGAAACATTTTTTTTGCTAAAATGTCGTAAGGGGGGACCCTGTCGTAAAAATGCCAAAAAAACGACTTGCTTCAGCAGTACAATTCTGGTGCTGTAGTTGTAGGAGATGTCTCAAAACGTCATCAGGAGTCCCTACAAAACCTAAAAATGGCATAAAATGCTTTTTTTGGGAAAACTTTTTTTTTACAAAAAAAATTTCCAAAAAACGGACTTGCTTCAGCAGCACAATTCTGGTCCTGTAGTTGTAGGAGATGTCTCAAAACGTCATCAGGAGTCCCGACTAAACCCGTAAATGTAAGAAAATGTATTTTTTAAGAAAAACATTTTTTGCTAAAATGTCGTAAGGGGGGACCCTGTCGTAAAAATGCCAAAAAACCGACTTGCTTCAGCAGTACAATTCTGGTGCTGTAGTTGTAGGAGATGTCTCAAAACGTCATCAGGAGTCCCTACAAAACCTAAAAATGGCATAAAATGCTTTTTTTGGGAAAACTTTTTTTTTACAAAAAAAAATTCCAAAAAACGGACTTGCTTCAGCAGCACAATTCTGGTCCTGTAGTTGTAGGAGATGTCTCAAAACGTCATCAGGAGTCCCGACTAAACCCGTAAATGTAAGAAAATGTATTTTTTAAGAAAAACATTTTTTGCTAAAATGTCGTAAGGGGGGACCCTGTCGTAAAAATGCCAAAAAACCGACTTGCTTCAGCAGTACAATTCTGGTGCTGTAGTTGTAGGAGATGTCTCAAAACGTCATCAGGAGTCCCTACAAAACCTAAAAATGGCATAAAATGCTTTTTTTGGGAAAACTTTTTTTTTACTAAAAAAAATTCCAAAAAACGGACTTGCTTCAGCAGCACAATTCTGGTGCTGTAGTTGTAGGAGATGTCTCAAAACGTCATCAGGAGTCCCGACTAAACCCGTAAATGTAAGAAAATGTATTTTTTAAGAAAAACATTTTTTGCTAAAATGTCGTAAGGGGGGACCCTGTCGTAAAAATGCCAAAAAACCGACTTGCTTCAGCAGTACAATTCTGGTGCTGTAGTTGTAGGAGATGTCTCAAAACGTCATCAGGAGTCCCTACAAAACCTAAAAATGGCATAAAATGCTTTTTTTGGGAAAACTTTTTTTTTACAAAAAAAAATTCAAAAAACAGACTTGCTTCAGCAGCACAATTCTGGTGCTGTAGTTGTAGGAGATGTCTCAAAACGTCATCAGGAGTCCCGACTAAACCCGTAAATGTAAGAAAATGTAAGAAAATGCATTTTTTAAGAAAAACATTTTTTGCTAAAATGTCGTAAGGGGGGACCCTGTCGTAAAAATGCCAAAAAACTGACTTGCTTCAGCAGTACAATTCTGGTGCTGTAGTTGTAGGAGATGTCTCAAAACGTCATCAGGAGTCCCTACAAAACCTAAAAATGGCATTAAATGCTTTTTTTGGGAAAAATTTTTTTACAAAAATAAATTCAAAAAACAGACTTGCTTCAGCAGCACAATTCTGGTGCTGTAGTTGTAGGAGATGTCTCAAAACGTCATCAGGAGTCCCTACAAAACCTAAAAATGGCAGAAAATGCTTTTTTTGGGAAAACTTTTTTTTTACAAAAAATTTTTCAAAAAACAGATTTGCTTCAGTAGCACAATTCTGGTGCTGTAGTTGTAGGAGATGTCTCAAAACGTCATCAGGAGTCCCGACTAAACCCGTAAATGTAAGAAAATGTAAGAAAATGCATTTTTTACGAAAAACATTTTTTGCTAAAATGTCGTAAGGGGGGACCCTGTCGTAAAAATGCCAAAAAACGGACTTGCTTCAGCAGTACAATTCTGGTGCTGTAATTGTAGGAGATGTCTCAAAACGTCATCAGGAGTCCCTACAAAACCTAAAAATGGCATAAAATGCTTTTTTTGGGAAAACTTTTTTTTTACAAAAAAAAATTCCAAAAAACGGACTTGCTTCAGCAGCACAATTCTGGTGCTGTAGTTGTAGGAGATGTCTCAAAACGTCATCAGGAGTCCCGACTAAACCCGTAAATGTAAGAAAATGTAAGAAAATGCATTTTTTAAGAAAAACATTTTTTGCTAAAATGTCGTAAGGGGGGAGGGACCCTGTCGTAAAAATTCCAAAAAACCGACTTGCTTCAGCAGTACAATTCTGGTGCTGTAGTTGTAGGAGATGTCTCAAAACGTCACCAGGAGTCCCTACAAAACCTAAAAATGGCATAAAATGCTTTTTTTGGGAAAACTTTTTTTTTTACAAAAAAAAATTCCAAAAAACGGACTTGCTTCAGCAGCACAATTCTGGTGCTGTAGTTGTAGGAGATGTCTCAAAACGTCATCAGGAGTCCCGACTAAACCCGTAAATGTAAGAAAATGTAAGAAAATGCATTTTTTACGAAAAACATTTTTTGCTAAAATGTCGTAAGGGCCCTGTCGTAAAAATTCTAAAAAACTGACTTGCTTCGGCAGCACAATTCTGGTGCTGTAGTTGTAGGATATGTCTTAAAACGTCATCAGGAGTCCCTACAAAACCTAAAAATGGCATAAAATGCTTTTTTTGGGAAAACTTTTTTTTTACAAAAAAAAATTCAAAAAACAGACTTGCTTCAGCAGCACAATTCTGGTGCTGTAGTTGTAGGAGATGTCTCAAAACGTCATCAGGAGTCCCGACTAAACCCGTAAATGTAAGAAAAAGAAAGAAAATGCATTTTTTAAGAAAAACATTTTTTGCTAAAATGTCGTAAGGGGGGACCCTGTCGTAAAAATGCCAAAAAACGGACTTGCTTCAGCAGTACAATTCTGGTGCTGTAGTTGTAGGAGATGTCTCAAAACGTCATCAGGAGTCCCTACAAAACCTAAAAATGGCAGAAAATGCTTTTTTGGGGAAAACATTTTTTTTACAAAAAAAATTTCAAAAAACGGACTTGCTTCAGCAGCACAATTCTGGTGCTGTAGTTGTAGGAGATGTCTCAAAACGTCATCAGGAGTCCCGACTAAACCCGTACATGTAAGAAAATGTAAGAAAATGCATTTTTTACGAAAAACATTTTTTGCTAAAATGTCGTAAGGGGGGACCCTGTCGTAAAAATTCCAAAAAACGGACTTGCTTCAGCAGTACAATTCTGGTGCTGTAGTTGTAGGAGATGTCTCAAAACGTCATCAGGAGTCCCTACAAAACCTAAAAATGGCATAAAATGCTTTTTTTGGGAACTTTTTTTTTACAAAAAAAAATTCCAAAAAACGGACTTGCTTCAGCAGCACAATTCTGGTGCTGTAGTTGTAGGAGATGTCTCAAAACGTCATCAGGAGTCCCGACTAAACCCGTAAATGTAAGAAAATGTAAGAAAATGCATTTTTTACGAAAAACATTTTTTGCTAAAATGTCGTAAGGGGGGACCCTGTCGTAAAAATTCCAAAAAACGGACTTGCTTCAGCAGTACAATTCTGGTGCTGTAGTTGTAGGAGATGTCTCAAAACGTCATCAGGAGTCCCTACAAAACCTAAAAATGGCATAAAATGCTTTTTTTGGGAAAACTTTTTTTTTACAAAAAAAAATTCCAAAAAACGGACTTGCTTAAGCAGCACAATTCTGGTGCTGTAGTTGTAGGAGATGTCTCAAAACGTCATCAGGAGTCCCGACTAAACCCGTAAATGTAAGAAAATGTAAGAAAATGCATTTTTTACGAAAAACATTTTTTTCTAAAATGTCGTAAGGGCCCTGTCGTAAAAATTCCAAAAAACTGACTTGCTTCGGCAGCACAATTCTGGTGCTGTAGTTGTAGGAGATGTCTTAAAACGTCATCAGGAGTCCCTACAAAACCTAAAAATGGCATAAAATGCTTTTTTTGGGAAAACTTTTTTTTTACAAAAAAAATTTCAAAAAACAGACTTGCTTCAGCAGCACAATTCTGGTGCTGTAGTTGTAGGAGATGTCTCAAAACGTCATCAGGAGTCCCGACTAAACCCGTAAATGTAAGAAAATGTAAGAAAATGCATTTTTTAAGAAAAACATTTTTTGCTAAAATGTCGTAAGGGGGGACCCTGTCGTAAAAATGCCAAAAAACGGACTTGCTTCAGCAGTACAATTCTGGTGCTGTTGTTGTAGGAGATGTCTCAAAACATCATCAGGAGTCCCGACTAAACCCGTAAATGTAAGAAAATGTAAGAAAATGCAATTTTTAAGAAAAACATTTTTTGCTAAAATGTCGTAAGGGGGGAGGGACCCTGTCGTAAAAATGCCAAAAAACGGACTTGCTTCAGCAGTACAATTCTGGTGCTGTAGTTGTAGGAGATGTCTCAAAACGTCATCAGGAGTCCCGACTAAACCCGTAAATGTAAGAAAATGTAAGAGAATGCATTTTTGAAGAAAAACATTTTTTGCTAAAATGTCGTAAGGGGGGACCCTGTCGTAAAAATGCCAAAAAACCGACTTGCTTCAGCAGTACAATTCTGGTGCTGTAGTTGTAGGAGATGTCTCAAAACGTCACCAGGAGTCCCTACAAAACCTAAAAATGGCATAAAATGCTTTTTTTGGGAAAACTTTTTTTTTTACAAAAAAAAATTCCAAAAAACGGACTTGCTTCAGCAGCACAATTCTGGTGCTCTAGTTGTAGGAGATGTCTCAAAACGTCATCAGGAGTCCCGACTAAACCCGTAAATATAAGAAAATGTAAGAAAATGCATTTTTTACGAAAAACATTTTTTGCTAAAATGTCGTAAGGGCCCTGTCGTAAAAATTCCAAAAAACTGACTTGCTTCGGCAGCACAATTCTGGTGCTGTAGTTGTAGGAGATGTCTCAAAACGTCATCAGGAGTCCCTACAAAACCTAAAAATGGCATAAAATGCTTTTTTTGGGAAAACTTTTTTTTTACAAAAAAAAATTCCAAAAGACGGACTTGCTTCAGCAGCACAATTCTGGTGCTGTAGTTGTAGGAGATGTCTCAAAACGTCATCAGGAGTCCCGACTAAACCCGTAAATGTAAGAAAATGTAAGAAAATGCATTTTTTAAGAAAAACATTTTTTGCTAAAATGTCGTAAGGGGGGACCCTGTCGTAAAAATGCCAAAAAAACAACTTGCTTCAGCAGTACAATTCTGGTGCTGTAGTTGTAGGAGATGTCTCAAAACGTCATCAGGAGTCCCTACAAAACCTAAAAATGGCATAAAATGCTTTTTTTGGGAAAACTTTTTTTTTACAAAAAAAAATTCCAAAAAACGGACTTGCTTCAGCAGCACAATTCTGGTGCTGTAGTTGTAGGAGATGTCTCAAAACGTCATCAGGAGTCCCTACAAAACCTAAAAATGGCATAAAATGCTTTTTTTGGGAAAACTTTTTTTTTACAAAATTTTTTTCCAAAAAACGGACTTGCTTCAGCAGCACAATTCTGGTCCTGTAGTTGTAGGAGATGTCTCAAAACGTCATCAGGAGTCCCGACTAAACCCGTAAATGTAAGAAAATGTATTTTTTAAGAAAAACATTTTTTGCTAAAATGTCGTAAGGGGGGACCCTGTCGTAAAAATGCCAAAAAACCGACTTGCTTCAGCAGTACAATTCTGGTGCTGTAGTTATAGGAGATGTCTCAAAACGTCATCAGGAGTCCCTACAAAACCTAAAAATGGCATAAAATGCTTTTTTTGGGAAAACTTTTTTTTTACAAAAAAAAATTCCAAAAAACGGACTTGCTTCAGCAGCACAATTTTGGTGCTGTAGTTGTAGGAGATGTCTCAAAACGTCATCAGGAGTCCCGACTAAACCCGTAAATGTAAGAAAATGTAAGAAAATGCATTTTTTAAGAAAAACATTTTTTGCTAAAATGTCGTAAGGGGGGACCTTGTCGTAAAAATGCCAAAAAACCGACTTGCTTCAGCAGTACAATTCTGGTGCTGTAGTTGTAGGAGATGTCTCAAAACGTCATCAGGAGTCCCTACAAAACCTAAAAATGGCATAAAATGCTTTTTTTGGGAAAACTTTTTTTTTACAAAAAAAAATTCCAAAAAACGGACTTGCTTCAGCAGCACAATTCTGGTGCTGTAGTTGTAGATGTCTCAAAACGTCATCAGGAGTCCCGACTAAACCCGTAAATGTAAGAAAATGTAAGAAAATGCATTTTTTAAGAAAAACATTTTTTGCTAAAATGTCGTAAGGGGGGACCCTGTCGTAAAAATGCCAAAAAACCGACTTGCTTCAGCAGTACAATTCTGGTGCTGTAGTTGTAGGAGATGTCTCAAAACGTCATCAGGAGTCCCTACAAAACCTAAAAATGGCATAAAATGCTTTTTTTGGGAAAACTTTTTTTTTACAAAAAAAATTTCAAAAAACAGACTTGCTTCAGCAGCACAATTCTGGTGCTGTAGTTGTAGGAGATGTCTCAAAACGTCATCAGGAGTCCCGACTAAACCCGTAAATGTAAGAAAATGTAAGAAAATGCATTTTTTAAGAAAAAATTTTTTTGCTAAAATGTCGTAAGGGGGGACCCTGTCGTAAAAATGCCAAAAAAACGACTTGCATCAGCAGTACAATTCTGGTGCTGTAGTTGTAGGAGATGTCTCAAAACGTCATCAGGAGTCCCTACAAAACCTAAAAATGGCATAAAATGCTTTTTTTGGGAAAACTTTTTTTTTTACAAAAAAAAATTCAAAAAACGGACTTGCTTCAGCAGCACAATTCTGGTGCTGTAGTTGTAGGAGATGTCTCAAAATGTCATCAGGAGTCCCGACTAAACCCGTAAATGTAAGAAAATGTAAGAAAATGCATTTTTTAAGAAAAACATTTTTTGCTAAAATGTCGTAAGGGGGGACCCTGTCGTAAAAATGCCAAAAAACCGACTTGCTTCAGCAGTACAATTCTGGTGCTGTAGTTGTAGGAGATGTCTAAAAACGTCATCAGGAGTCCCTACAAAACCTAAAAATGGCATAAAATGCTTTTTTTTGGGAAAACATTTTTTTTACAAAAAAAATTCAAAAAACAGACTTGCTTCAGCAGCACAATTCTGGTGCTGTAGTTGTAGGAGATGTCTCAAAATGTCATCAGGAGTCCCGACTAAACCCGTAAATGTAAGACAATGTAAGAAAATGCATTTTTTAAGAAAAATTTTTTTTGCTAAAATGTCGTAAGGGGGACCCTGTCGTAAAAATGCCAAAAAAACGACTTGCTTCAGCAGTACAATTCTGGTGCTGTAGTTGTAGGAGATGTCTCAAAACGTCATCAGGAGTCCCTACAAAACCTAAAAATGGCATAAAATGCTTTTTTTGGGAAAACTTTTTTTTTACAAAAAAATTTTCCAAAAAACGGACTTGCTTCAGCAGCACAATTCTGGTCCTGTAGTTGTAGGAGATGTCTCAAAACGTCATCAGGAGTCCCGACTTAAACCCGTAAATGTAAGAAAATGTATTTTTTAAGAAAAACATTTTTTGCTAAAATGTCGTAAGGGGGGACCCTGTCGTAAAAATGCCAAAAAACCGACTTGCTTCAGCAGTACAATTCTGGTGCTGTAGTTGTAGGAGATGTCTCAAAACGTCATCAGGAGTCCCTACAAAACCTAAAAATGGCATAAAATGCTTTTTTTGGAAAACTTTTTTTTTACAAAAAAAAATTCCAAAAAACGGACTTGCTTCAGCAGCACAATTCTGGTCCTGTAGTTGTAGGAGATGTCTCAAAACGTCATCAGGAGTCCCGACTAAACCCGTAAATGTAAGAAAATGTATTTTTTAAGAAAAACATTTTTTGCTAAAATGTCGTAAGGGGGGACCCTGTCGTAAAAATGCCTAAAAACCGACTTGCTTCAGCAGTACAATTCTGGTGCTGTAGTTGTAGGAGATGTCTCAAAACGTCATCAGGAGTCCCTACAAAACCTAAAAATGGCATAAAATGCTTTTTTTGGGAAAACTTTTTTTTTACTAAAAAAAATTCCAAAAAACGGACTTGCTTCAGCAGCACAATTCTGGTGCTGTAGTTGTAGGAGATGTCTCAAAACGTCATCAGGAGTCCCGACTAAACCCGTAAATGTAAGAAAATGTAAGAAAATGCATTTTTAAGAAAAACATTTTTTGCTAAAATGTCGTAAGGGGGGACCCTGTCGTAAAAATGCCAAAAAACAGACTTGCTTCAGGCAGTACAATTCTGGTGCTGTAGTTGTAGGAGATGTCTCAAAACGTCATCAGGAGTCCCTACAAAACCTAAAAATGGCATAAAATGCTTTTTTTGGGAAAACTTTTTTTTTACAAAAAAAAATGCCAAAAAACGGACTTGCTTCAGCAGCACAATTCTGGTGCTGTAGTTGTAGGAGATGTCTCAAAACGTCATCAGGAGTCCCGACTAAACCCGTAAATGTAAGAAAATGTAAGAAAATGCATTTTTTAAGAAAAACATTTTTTGCTAAAATGTCGTAAGGGGGGACCCTGTCGTAAAAATGCCAAAAAACCGACTTGCTTCAGCAGTACAATTCTGGTGCTGTAGTTGTAGGAGATGTCTCAAAACGTCATCAGGAGTCCCTACAAAACCTAAAAATGGCATAAAATGCTTTTTTTGGGAAAACTTTTTTTTACAAAAAAAAATTCCAAAAAACGGACTTGCTTCAGCAGCACAATTCTGGTGCTGTAGTTGTAGGAGATGTCTCAAAACGTCATCAGGAGTCCCGACTAAACCCGTAAATGTAAGAAAATGTAAGAAAATGCATTTTTTAAGAAAAACATTTTTTGCTAAAATGTCGTAAGGGTGTCGTAAAAATGCCAAAAAACGGACTTGCTTCAGCAGCACATTTCTGGTGCTGTAGTTGTAGGAGATGTCTCAAAACGTCATCAGGAGTCCCGACTAAACCCGTAAATGTAAGAAAATGTAAGAAAATGCATTTTTTAAGAAAAACATTTTTTGCTAAAATGTCGTAAGGGGGGACCCTGTCGTAAAAATGCCAAAAAAACCGACTTGCTTCAGCAGTACAATTCTGGTGCTGTAGTTGTAGGAGATGTCTCAAAACGTCATCAGGAGTCCCTACAAAACCTAAAAATGGCATAAAATGCTTTTTTTGGGAAAACTTTTTTTTTACAAATTTTTTTTCCAAAAAACGGACTTGCTTCAGCAGCACAATTCTGGTCCTGTAGTTGTAGGAGATGTCTCAAAACGTCATCAGGAGTCCCGACTAAACCCGTAAATGTAAGAAAATGTATTTTTTAAGAAAAACATTTTTTGCTAAAATGTCGTAAGGGGGGACCCTGTCGTAAAAATGCCAAAAAACCGACTTGCTTCAGCAGTACAATTCTGGTGCTGTAGTTGTAGGAGATGTCTCAAAACGTCATCAGGAGTCCCTACAAAACCTAAAAATGGCATAAAATGCTTTTTTTGGGAAAACTTTTTTTTTACAAAAAAAAATTCCAAAAAACGGACTTGCTTCAGCAGCACAATTTTGGTGCTGTAGTTGTAGGAGATGTCTCAAAACGTCATCAGGAGTCCCGACTAAACCCGTAAATGTAAGAAAATGTAAGAAAATGCATTTTTTAAGAAAAACATTTTTTGCTAAAATGTCGTAAGGGGGGACCTTGTCGTAAAAATGCCAAAAAACCGACTTGCTTCAGCAGTACAATTCTGGTGCTGTAGTTGTAGGAGATGTCTCAAAACGTCATCAGGAGTCCCTACAAAACCTAAAAATGGCATAAAATGCTTTTTTTGGGAAAACTTTTTTTTTACAAAAAAAAATTCCAAAAAACGGACTTGCTTCAGCAGCACAATTCTGGTGCTGTAGTTGTAGATGTCTCAAAACGTCATCAGGAGTCCCGACTAAACCCGTAAATGTAAGAAAATGTAAGAAAATGCATTTTTTAAGAAAAACATTTTTTGCTAAAATGTCGTAAGGGGGGACCCTGTCGTAAAAATGCCAAAAAACCGACTTGCTTCAGCAGTACAATTCTGGTGCTGTAGTTGTAGGAGATGTCTCAAAACGTCATCAGGAGTCCCTACAAAACCTAAAAATGGCATAAAATGCTTTTTTTGGGAAAACTTTTTTTTTACAAAAAAAATTTCAAAAAACAGACTTGCTTCAGCAGCACAATTCTGGTGCTGTAGTTGTAGGAGATGTCTCAAAACGTCATCAGGAGTCCCGACTAAACCCGTAAATGTAAGAAAATGTAAGAAAATGCATTTTTTAAGAAAAAATTTTTTTGCTAAAATGTCGTAAGGGGGGACCCTGTCGTAAAAATGCCAAAAAAACGACTTGCATCAGCAGTACAATTCTGGTGCTGTAGTTGTAGGAGATGTCTCAAAACGTCATCAGGAGTCCCTACAAAACCTAAAAATGGCATAAAATGCTTTTTTTGGGAAAACTTTTTTTTTTACAAAAAAAAATTCAAAAAACGGACTTGCTTCAGCAGCACAATTCTGGTGCTGTAGTTGTAGGAGATGTCTCAAAATGTCATCAGGAGTCCCGACTAAACCCGTAAATGTAAGAAAATGTAAGAAAATGCATTTTTTAAGAAAAACATTTTTTGCTAAAATGTCGTAAGGGGGGACCCTGTCGTAAAAATGCCAAAAAACCGACTTGCTTCAGCAGTACAATTCTGGTGCTGTAGTTGTAGGAGATGTCTAAAAACGTCATCAGGAGTCCCTACAAAACCTAAAAATGGCATAAAATGCTTTTTTTGGGAAAACATTTTTTTTACAAAAAAAATTCAAAAAACAGACTTGCTTCAGCAGCACAATTCTGGTGCTGTAGTTGTAGGAGATGTCTCAAAATGTCATCAGGAGTCCCGACTAAACCCGTAAATGTAAGAAAATGTAAGAAAATGCATTTTTTAAGAAAATTTTTTTTGCTAAAATGTCGTAAGGGGGGACCCTGTCGTAAAAATGCCAAAAAAACGACTTGCTTCAGCAGTACAATTCTGGTGCTGTAGTTGTAGGAGATGTCTCAAAACGTCATCAGGAGTCCCTACAAAACCTAAAAATGGCATAAAATGCTTTTTTTGGGAAAACTTTTTTTTTACAAAAAAATTTCCAAAAAACGGACTTGCTTCAGCAGCACAATTCTGGTCCTGTAGTTGTAGGAGATGTCTCAAAACGTCATCAGGAGTCCCGACTAAACCCGTAAATGTAAGAAAATGTATTTTTTAAGAAAACATTTTTTGCTAAAATGTCGTAAGGGGGGACCTCTGTCGTAAAAATGCCAAAAAACCGACTTGCTTCAGCAGTACAATTCTGGTGCTGTAGTTGTAGGAGATGTCTCAAAACGTCATCAGGAGTCCCTACAAAACCTAAAAATGGCATAAAATGCTTTTTTTGGGAAAACTTTTTTTTTACAAAAAAAAATTCCAAAAAACGGACTGCTTCAGCAGCACAATTCTGGTCCTGTAGTTGTAGGAGATGTCTCAAAACGTCATCAGGAGTCCCGACTAAACCCGTAAATGTAAGAAAATGTATTTTTTAAGAAAAACATTTTTTGCTAAAATGTCGTAAGGGGGGACCCTGTCGTAAAATGCCAAAAAACCGACTGCTTCAGCAGTACAATTCTGGTGCTGTAGTTGTAGGAGATGTCTCAAAACGTCATCAGGAGTCCATACAAAACCTAAAAATGGCATAAAATGCTTTTTTTGGGAAAACTTTTTTTTTACTAAAAAAATTCCAAAAAACGGACTTGCTTCAGCAGCACAATTCTGGTGCTGTAGTTGTAGGAGATGTCTCAAAACGTCATCAGGAGTCCCCGACTAACCCGTAAATGTAAGAAAATGCATTTTTTAAGAAAAACATTTTTTGCTAAAATGTCGTAAGGGGGGGACCCTGTCGTAAAAATGCCAAAAAACCGACTTGCTTCAGCAGTACAATTCTGGTGCTGTAGTTGTAGGAGATGTCTCAAAACGTCATCAGGAGTCCCTACAAAACCTAAAAATGGCATAAAATGCTTTTTTGGGAAAACTTTTTTTTTACAAAAAAAATTTCAAAAACAGACTTGCTTCAGCAGCACAATTCTGGTGCTGTAGTTGTAGGAGATGTCTCAAAACGTCATCAGGAGTCCCGACTAAACCCGTAAATGTAAGAAAATGTAAGAAAATGCATTTTTTAAGAAAAAATTTTTTTGCTAAAATGTCGTAAGGGGGGACCCTGTCGTAAAAATGCCAAAAAACGACTTGCATCAGCAGTACAATTCTGGTGCTGTAGTTGTAGGAGATGTCTCAAAACGTCATCAGGAGTCCCTACAAAACCTAAAATGGCATAAAATGCTTTTTTTGGGAAACTTTTTTTTTTACAAAAAAAATTCAAAAACGGACTTGCTTCAGCAGCACAATTCTGGTGGCTGTAGTTGTAGGAGATGTCTCAAAATGTCATCAGGAGTCCCGACTAAACCCGTAAATGTAAGAAAATGTAAGAAAATGCATTTTTTAAGAAAACATTTTTTGCTAAAATGTCGTAAGGGGGGACCCTGTCGTAAAAATGCCAAAAAACCGACTTGCTTCAGCAGTACAATTCTGGTGCTGTAGTTGTAGGAGATGTCTAAAAACGTCATCAGGAGTCCCTACAAAACCTAAAAATGGCATAAAATGCTTTTTTTGGGAAAACATTTTTTTTACAAAAAAATTCAAAAACAGACTTGCTTCAGCAGCACAATTCTGGTGCTGTAGTTGTAGGAGATGTCTCAAAATGTCATCAGGAGTCCCGACTAAACCCGTAAATGTAAGAAAATGTAGAAAATGCATTTTTAAGAAAAATTTTTTTTTGCTAAAATGTCGTAAGGGGGGGACCCTGTCGTAAAAATGCAAAAAAACGACTTGCTTCAGCAGTACAATTCTGGTGCTGTAGTTGTAGGAGATGTCTCAAAACGTCATCAGGAGTCCTACAAAACCTAAAAATGGCATAAAATGCTTTTTTTTGGGAAAACTTTTTTTTTACAAAAAAAATTTCCAAAAAACGGACTTGCTTCAGCAGCACAATTCTGGTCCTGTAGTTGTAGGAGATGTCTCAAACGTCATCAGGAGTCCCGACTAAACCCGTAAATGTAAGAAAATGTATTTTTTAAGAAAAACATTTTTTGCTAAAATGTCGTAAGGGGGGACCCTGTCGTAAAAATGCCAAAAAACCGACTTGCTTCAGCAGTACAATTCTGGTGCTGTAGTTGTAGGAGATGTCTCAAAACGTCATCAGGAGTCCCTACAAAACCTAAAAATGGCATAAAATGCTTTTTTTTGGGAAAACTTTTTTTTTACAAAAAAAAATTCCAAAAAACGGACTTGCTTCAGCAGCACAATTCTGGTCCTGTAGTTGTAGGAGATGTCTCAAAACGTCATCAGGAGTCCCGACTAAACCGTAAATGTAAAGAAAATGTATTTTTTAAGAAAAACATTTTTTGCTAAAATGTCGTAAGGGGGGACCTGTCGTAAAAATGCCAAAAACCGACTTGCTTCAGCAGTACAATTCTGGTGCTGTAGTTGTAGGAGATGTCTCAAAACGTCATCAGGAGTCCATACAAAACCTAAAAATGGCATAAAATGCTTTTTTTGGAAAACTTTTTTTTACTAAAAAAAATTCCAAAAAACGGACTTGCTTCAGCAGCACAATTCTGGTGCTGTAGTTGTAGGAGATGTCTCAAACGTCATCAGGAGTCCCGACTAAACCCGTAAATGTAAGAAAATGTAAGAAAATGCATTTTTTAAGAAAAACATTTTTTGCTAAAATGTCGTAAGGGGGGACCCTGTCGTAAAAATGCCAAAAACAGACTTGCTTCAGCAGTACAATTCTGGTGCTGTAGTTGTAGGAGATGTCTCAAAACGTCATCAGGAGTCCCTACAAAATCTAAAAATGGCATAAAATGCTTTTTTTGGGGAAAACTTTTTTTTTACAAAAAAAAATGCAAAAAACGGACTTGCTTCAGCAGCACAATTCTGGTGCTGTAGTTGTAGGAGATGTCTCAAAACGTCATCAGGAGTCCCGACTAACCCGTAAATGTAAGAAAATGTAAGAAAATGCATTTTTTAAGAAAAACATTTTTTGCTAAAATGTCGTAAGGGGGGACCCTGTCGTAAAAATGCCAAAAAACCGACTTGCTTCAGCAGTACAATTCTTGTGCTGTAGTTGTAGGAGATGTCTCAAAACGTCATCAGGAGTCCCTACAAAACCTAAAAATGGCATAAAATGCTTTTTTTGGGAAAACTTTTTTTTTACAAAAATTTTTTCAAAAAACAGACTTGCTTCAGCAGCACAATTCTGGTGCTGTAGTTGTAGGAGATGTCTCAAAACGTCATCAGGAGTCCCGACTAAACCGTAAATGTAAGAAAATGTAAGAAAATGCATTTTTTAAGAAAACATTTTTGCTAAAATGTCGTAAGGGGGACCCTGTCGTAAAATGCCAAAAAACCGACTTGCTTCAGCAGTACAATTCTGGTGCTGTAGTTGTAGGAGATGTCTCAAAACGTCATCAGGAGTCCCTACAAAACCTAAAAATGGCATAAAATGCTTTTTTTGGGAAAACTTTTTTTTACAAAAAAAATTCCAAAAACGGACTTGCTTCAGCAGCACAATTCTGGTGCTGTAGTTGTAGGAGATGTCTCAAAACGTCATCAGGAGTCCCGACTAAACCCGTAAATGTAAGAAAATGTAAGAAAATGCATTTTTAAGAAAACATTTTTGTTAAAATGTCGTAAGGGGGGACCCTGTCGTAAAAATGCCAAAAACCGACTTGCTTCAGCAGTACAATTCTGGTGCTGTAGTTGTAGGAGATGTCTCAAAACGTCATCAGGAGTCCCTACAAAACCTAAAAATGGTAGAAAATGCTTTTTTTGGGAAAACTTTTTTTTACAAAAAAAAATTCAAAAAAACGGACTTGCTTCAGCAGCACAATTCTGGTGCTGTAGTTGTAGGAGATGTCTCAAAACGTCATCAGGAGTCCCGACTAAACCCGTAAATGTAAGAAAATGTAAGAAAATGCATTTTTTAAGAAAAACATTTTTTTCTAAAATGTCGTAAGGGGGGACCCCTTCAGCAGTACAATTCTGGTGCTGTAGTTGTAGGAGATGTCTCAAAACGTCATCAGGAGTCCCGACAAACCCGTAAATTGTAGAAAATGTAAGAAAATGCATTTTTTAAGAAAACATTTTTGCTAAAATGTCGTAAGGGGGGACCCTGTCTAAAAATTCCAAAAAACGACTTGATTCAGCAGCACAATTCTGGTGCTGTAGTTGTAGGAGATGTCTCAAAACGTCATCAGGAGTCCCGACTAAACCCGTAAATGTAAGAAAATGTAAGAAAATGCATTTTTTAAGAAAAACATTTTTTGCTAAAATGTCGTAAGGGGGGACCCTGTCGTAAAAATGCCAAAAAAACGACTTGCTTCAGCAGTACAATTCTGGTGCTGTAGTTGTAGGAGATGTCTCAAAACGTCATCAGGAGTCCCTACAAAACCTAAAAATGGCATAAAATGCTTTTTTTGGGAAAACTTTTTTTTTACAAAAAAAAATTCCAAAAAAAGGACTTGCTTCAGCAGCACAATTCTGGTGCTGTAGTTGTAGGAGATGTCTCAAAACGTCATCAGGAGTCCCGACTAAACCCGTAAATGTAAGAAAATGCATTTTTTAAGAAAAACATTTTTTGCTAAAATGTCGTAAGGGGGCACCCTGTCGTAAAAATGCCAAAAAACCGACTTGCTTCAGCAGTACAATTCTGGTGCTGTAGTTGTAGGAGATGTCTCAAAACGTCATCAGGAGTCCCTACAAAACTTAAAAATGGCATAAAATGCTTTTTTTGGGAAAACTTTTTTTTTACAAAAAAATTTTCCAAAAAACGGACTTGCTTCAGCAGCACAATTCTGGTCCTGTAGTTGTAGGAGATGTCTCAAAACGTCATCAGGAGTCCCGACTAAACCCGTAAATGTAAGAAAATGTATTTTTTAAGAAAAACATTTTTTGCTAAAATGTCGTAAGGGGGGACCCTGTCGTAAAAATGCCAAAAAACCGACTTGCTTCAGCAGTACAATTCTGGTGCTGTAGTTGTAGGAGATGTCTCAAAACGTCATCAGGAGTCCCTACAAAACCTAAAAATGGCATAAAATGCTTTTTTTGGGAAAACTTTTTTTTTACAAAAAAAATTTCAAAAAACAGACTTGCTTCAGCAGCACAATTCTGGTGCTGTAGTTGTAGGAGATGTCTCAAAACGTCATCAGGAGTCCCTACAAAACCTAAAAATGGCATAAAATGCTTTTTTTGGGAAAACTTTTTTTTTACAAAAAAAATTTCAAAAAACAGACTTGCTTCAGCAGCACAATTCTGGTGCTGTAGTTGTAGGAGATGTCTCAAAACGTCATCAGGAGTCCCGACTAAACCCGTAAATGTAAGAAAATGCATTTTTTAAGAAAAACATTTTTTGCTAAAATGTCGTAAGGGGGGACCCTGTCGTAAAAATGCCAAAAAAACGACTTGCTTCAGCAGTACAATTCTGGTGCTGTAGTTGTAGGAGATGTCTCAAAACGTCATCAGGAGTCCCTACAAAACCTAAAAATGGCATAAAATGCTTTTTTTGGGAAAACTTTTTTTTTACAAAAAAAAATTCCAAAAAACGGATTTGTTTCAGCAGCACAATTCTGGTGCTGTAGTTGTAGGATATGTCTCAAAATGTCATCAGGAGTCCCGACTAAACCCGTAAATGTAAGAAAATGTAAGAAAATGCATTTTTTAAGAAAAACATTTTTTGCTAAAATGTCGTAAGGGGGGACCCTGTCGTAAAAATGCCAAAAAACCGACTTGCTTCAGCAGTACAATTCTGGTGCTGTAGTTGTAGGAGATGTCTCAAAACGTCATCAGGAGTCCCTACAAAACCTAAAAATGGCATAAAATGCTTTTTTTGGGAAAACTTTTTTTTTACAAAAAAAAATTCCAAAAAACGGACTTGCTTCAGCAGCACAATTCTGGTGCTGTAGTTGTAGGAGATGTCTCAAAACGTCATCAGGAGTCCCGACTAAACCCGTAAATGTAAGAAAATGCATTTTTTAAGAAAAACATTTTTTGCTAAAATGTCGTAAGGGTGTCGTAAAAATGCCAAAAAACGGACTTGCTTCAGCAGCACATTTCTGGTGCTGTAGTTGTAGGAGATGTCTCAAAACGTCATCAGGAGTCCCGACTAAACCCGTAAATGTAAGAAAATGCATTTTTTAAGAAAAACATTTTTTGCTAAAATGTCGTAAGGGGGGACCCTGTCGTAAAAATGCCAAAAAAACCGACTTGCTTCAGCAGTACAATTCTGGTGCTGTAGTTGTAGGAGATGTCTCAAAACGTCATCAGGAGTCCCTACAAAACCTAAAAATGGCATAAAATGCTTTTTTTGGGAAAACTTTTTTTTTACAAAAAAATTTTCCAAAAAACGGACTTGCTTCAGCAGCACAATTCTGGTCCTGTAGTTGTAGGAGATGTCTCAAAACGTCATCAGGAGTCCCGACTAAACCCGTAAATGTAAGAAAATGTATTTTTTAAGAAAAACATTTTTTGCTAAAATGTCGTAAGGGGGGACCCTGTCGTAAAAATGCCAAAAAACCGACTTGCTTCAGCAGTACAATTCTGGTGCTGTAGTTGTAGGAGATGTCTCAAAACGTCATCAGGAGTCCCTACAAAACCTAAAAATGGCATAAAATGCTTTTTTTGGGAAAACTTTTTTTTTACAAAAAAAATTTCAAAAAACAGACTTGCTTCAGCAGCACAATTCTGGTGCTGTAGTTGTAGGAGATGTCTCAAAACGTCATCAAGAGTCCCTACAAAACCTAAAAATGGCATAAAATGCTTTTTTTGGGAAAACTTTTTTTTTACAAAAAAAATTTCAAAAAACAGACATGCTTCAGCAGCACAATTCTGGTGCTGTAGTTGTAGGAGATGTCTCAAAACGTCATCAGGAGTCCCGACTAAACCCGTAAATGTAAGAAAATGCATTTTTTAAGAAAAACATTTTTTGCTAAAATGTCGTAAGGGGGGACCCTGTCGTAAAAATGCCAAAAAAACGACTTGCTTCAGCAGTACAATTCTGGTGCTGTAGTTGTAGGAGATGTCTCAAAACGTCATCAGGAGTCCCTACAAAACCTAAAAATGGTAGAAAATGCTTTTTTTGGGAAAACTTTTTTTTACAAAAAAAAATTCAAAAAAACGGACTTGCTTCAGCAGCACAATTCTGGTGCTGTAGTTGTAGGAGATGTCTCAAAACGTCATCAGGAGTCCCGACTAAACCCGTAAATGTAAGAAAATGTAAGAAAATGCATTTTTTAAGAAAAACATTTTTTTCTAAAATGTCGTAAGGGGGGGACCCTGTCGTAAAAATGCCAAAAAAACGACTTGCTTCAGCAGTACAATTCTGGTGCTGTAGTTGTAGGAGATGTCTCAAAACGTCATCAGGAGTCCCTACAAAACCTAAAAATGGCATAAAATGCTTTTTTTGGGAAAACTTTTTTTTTACAAAAAAAAATTCCAAAAAACGGACTTGCTTCAGCAGCACAATTCTGGTGCTGTAGTTGTAGGAGATGTCTCAAAACGTCATCAGGAGTCCCGACTAAACCCGTAAATGTAAGAAAATGTAAGAAAATGCATTTTTTAAGAAAAACATTTTTTGCTAAAATGTCGTAAGGGGGGACCCTGTCGTAAAAATGCCAAAAAAACGACTTGCTTCAGCAGTACAATTCTGGTGCTGTAGTTGTAGGAGATGTCTCAAAACGTCATCAGGAGTCCCTACAAAACCTAAAAATGGCATAAAATGCTTTTTTTGGGAAAACTTTTTTTTTACAAAAAAAAATTCCAAAAAAAGGACTTGCTTCAGCAGCACAATTCTGGTGCTGTAGTTGTAGGAGATGTCTCAAAACGTCATCAGGAGTCCCGACTAAACCCGTAAATGTAAGAAAATGCATTTTTTAAGAAAAACATTTTTTGCTAAAATGTCGTAAGGGGGCACCCTGTCGTGAAAATGCCAAAAAACCGACTTGCTTCAGCAGTACAATTCTGGTGCTGTAGTTGTAGGAGATGTCTCAAAACGTCATCAGGAGTCCCTACAAAACTTAAAAATGGCATAAAATGCTTTTTTTGGGAAAACTTTTTTTTTACAAAAATTTTTTCCAAAAAACGGACTTGCTTCAGCAGCACAATTCTGGTCCTGTAGTTGTAGGAGATGTCTCAAAACGTCATCAGGAGTCCCGACTAAACCCGTAAATGTAAGAAAATGTATTTTTTAAGAAAAACATTTTTTGCTAAAATGTCGTAAGGGGGGACCCTGTCGTAAAAATGCCAAAAAACCGACTTGCTTCAGCAGTACAATTCTGGTGCTGTAGTTGTAGGAGATGTCTCAAAACGTCATCAGGAGTCCCTACAAAACCTAAAAATGGCATAAAATGCTTTTTTTGGGAAAACTTTTTTTTTACAAAAAAAATTTCAAAAAACAGACTTGCTTCAGCAGCACAATTCTGGTGCTGTAGTTGTAGGAGATGTCTCAAAACGTCATCAGGAGTCCCTACAAAACCTAAAAATGGCATAAAATGCTTTTTTTGGGAAAACTTTTTTTTTACAAAAAAAATTTCAAAAAACAGACTTGCTTCAGCAGCACAATTCTGGTGCTGTAGTTGTAGGAGATGTCTCAAAACGTCATCAGGAGTCCCGACTAAACCCGTAAATGTAAGAAAATGCATTTTTTAAGAAAAACATTTTTTGCTAAAATGTCGTAAGGGGGGACCCTGTCGTAAAAATGCCAAAAAAACGACTTGCTTCAGCAGTACAATTCTGGTGCTGTAGTTGTAGGAGATGTCTCAAAACGTCATCAGGAGTCCCTACAAAACCTAAAAATGGCATAAAATGCTTTTTTTGGGAAAACTTTTTTTTTACAAAAAAAAATTCCAAAAAACGGATTTGTTTCAGCAGCACAATTCTGGTGCTGTAGTTGTAGGATATGTCTCAAAATGTCATCAGGAGTCCCGACTAAACCCGTAAATGTAAGAAAATGTAAGAAAATGCATTTTTTAAGAAAAACATTTTTTGCTAAAATGTCGTAAGGGGGGACCCTGTCGTAAAAATGCCAAAAAACCGACTTGCTTCAGCAGTACAATTCTGGTGCTGTAGTTGTAGGAGATGTCTCAAAACGTCATCAGGAGTCCCTACAAAACCTAAAAATGGCATAAAATGCTTTTTTTGGGAAAACTTTTTTTTTACAAAAAAAAATTCCAAAAAACGGACTTGCTTCAGCAGCACAATTCTGGTGCTGTAGTTGTAGGAGATGTCTCAAAACGTCATCAGGAGTCCCGACTAAACCCGTAAATGTAAGAAAATGCATTTTTTAAGAAAAACATTTTTTGCTAAAATGTCGTAAGGGTGTCGTAAAAATGCCAAAAAACGGACTTGCTTCAGCAGCACATTTCTGGTGCTGTAGTTGTAGGAGATGTCTCAAAACGTCATCAGGAGTCCCGACTAAACCCGTAAATGTAAGAAAATGCATTTTTTAAGAAAAACATTTTTTGCTAAAATGTCGTAAGGGGGGACCCTGTCGTAAAAATGCCAAAAAAACCGACTTGCTTCAGCAGTACAATTCTGGTGCTGTAGTTGTAGGAGATGTCTCAAAACGTCATCAGGAGTCCCTACAAAACCTAAAAATGGCATAAAATGCTTTTTTTGGGAAAACTTTTTTTTTACAAAAAAAATTTCCAAAAAACGGACTTGCTTCAGCAGCACAATTCTGGTCCTGTAGTTGTAGGAGATGTCTCAAAACGTCATCAGGAGTCCCGACTAAACCCGTAAATGTAAGAAAATGTATTTTTTAAGAAAAACATTTTTTGCTAAAATGTCGTAAGGGGGGACCCTGTCGTAAAAATGCCAAAAAACCGACTTGCTTCAGCAGTACAATTCTGGTGCTGTAGTTGTAGGAGATGTCTCAAAACGTCATCAGGAGTCCCTACAAAACCTAAAAATGGCATAAAATGCTTTTTTTGGGAAAACTTTTTTTTTACAAAAAAAATTTCAAAAAACAGACTTGCTTCAGCAGCACAATTCTGGTGCTGTAGTTGTAGGAGATGTCTCAAAACGTCATCAAGAGTCCCTACAAAACCTAAAAATGGCATAAAATGCTTTTTTTGGGAAAACTTTTTTTTTACAAAAAAAATTTCAAAAAACAGACATGCTTCAGCAGCACAATTCTGGTGCTGTAGTTGTAGGAGATGTCTCAAAACGTCATCAGGAGTCCCGACTAAACCCGTAAATGTAAGAAAATGCATTTTTTAAGAAAAACATTTTTTGCTAAAATGTCGTAAGGGGGGACCCTGTCGTAAAAATGCCAAAAAAACGACTTGCTTCAGCAGTACAATTCTGGTGCTGTAGTTGTAGGAGATGTCTCAAAACGTCATCAGGAGTCCCTACAAAACCTAAAAATGGCATAAAATGCTTTTTTTGGGAAAACTTTTTTTTTACAAAAAAAAATTCCAAAAAACGGACTTGCTTCAGCAGCACAATTCTGGTGCTGTAGTTGTAGGATATGTCTCAAAATGTCATCAGGAGTCCCGACTAAACCCGTAAATGTAAGAAAATGTAAGAAAATGCATTTTTTAAGAAAAACATTTTTTGCTAAAATGTCGTAAGGGGGGACCCTGTCGTAAAAATGCCAAAAAACCGACTTGCTTCAGCAGTACAATTCTGGTGCTGTAGTTGTAGGAGATGTCTCAAAACGTCATCAGGAGTCCCTACAAAACCTAAAAATGGCATAAAATGCTTTTTTTGGGAAAACTTTTTTTTTACAAAAAAAAATTCCAAAAAACGGACTTGCTTCAGCAGCACAATTCTGGTGCTGTAGTTGTAGGAGATGTCTCAAAACGTCATCAGGAGTCCCGACTAAACCCGTAAATGTAAGAAAATGCATTTTTTAAGAAAAACATTTTTTGCTAAAATGTCGTAAGGGTGTCGTAAAAATGCCAAAAAACGGACTTGCTTCAGCAGCACATTTCTGGTGCTGTAGTTGTAGGAGATGTCTCAAAACGTCATCAGGAGTCCCGACTAAACCCGTAAATGTAAGAAAATGTAAGAAAATGCATTTTTTAAGAAAAACATTTTTTGCTAAAATGTCGTAAGGGGGGACCCTGTCGTAAAAATGCCAAAAAAACCGACTTGCTTCAGCAGTACAATTCTGGTGCTGTAGTTGTAGGAGATGTCTCAAAACGTCATCAGGAGTCCCTACAAAACCTAAAAATGGCATAAAATGCTTTTTTTGGGAAAACTTTTTTTTTACAAAAAATTTTTCCAAAAAACGGACTTGCTTCAGCAGCACAATTCTGGTCCTGTAGTTGTAGGAGATGTCTCAAAACGTCATCAGGAGTCCCGACTAAACCCGTAAATGTAAGAAAATGTATTTTTTAAGAAAAACATTTTTTGCTAAAATGTCGTAAGGGGGGACCCTGTCGTAAAAATGCCAAAAAACCGACTTGCTTCAGCAGTACAATTCTGGTGCTGTAGTTGTAGGAGATGTCTCAAAACGTCATCAGGAGTCCCTACAAAACCTAAAAATGGCATAAAATGCTTTTTTTGGGAAAACTTTTTTTTTACAAAAAAAAATTCCAAAAAACGGACTTGCTTCAGCAGCACAATTTTGGTGCTGTAGTTGTAGGAGATGTCTCAAAACGTCATCAGGAGTCCCGACTAAACCCGTAAATGTAAGAAAATGTAAGAAAATGCATTTTTTAAGAAAAACATTTTTTGCTAAAATGTCGTAAGGGGGGACCTTGTCGTAAAAATGCCAAAAAACCGACTTGCTTCAGCAGTACAATTCTGGTGCTGTAGTTGTAGGAGATGTCTCAAAACGTCATCAGGAGTCCCTACAAAACCTAAAAATGGCATAAAATGCTTTTTTTGGGAAAACTTTTTTTTTACAAAAAAAAATTCCAAAAAACGGACTTGCTTCAGCAGCACAATTCTGGTGCTGTAGTTGTAGATGTCTCAAAACGTCATCAGGAGTCCCGACTAAACCCGTAAATGTAAGAAAATGTAAGAAAATGCATTTTTTAAGAAAAACATTTTTTGCTAAAATGTCGTAAGGGGGGACCCTGTCGTAAAAATGCCAAAAAACAGACTTGCTTCAGCAGTACAATTCTGGTGCTGTAGTTGTAGGAGATGTCTCAAAACGTCATCAGGAGTCCCTACAAAACCTAAAAATGGCATAAAATGCTTTTTTTGGGAAAACTTTTTTTTTACAAAAAAAATGCCAACAAACGGACTTGCTTTAGCAGCACAATTCTGGTGCTGTAGTTGTAGGAGATGTCTCAAAACGTCATCAGGAGTCCCGACTAAACCCGTAAATGTAAGAAAATGTAAGAAAATGCATTTTTTAAGAAAAACATTTTTTGCTAAAATGTCGTAAGGGGGGACCCTGTCGTAAAAATGCCAAAAAACCGACTTGCTTCAGCAGTACAATTCTGGTGCTGTAGTTGTAGGAGATGTCTCAAAACGTCATCAGGAGTCCCTACAAAACCTAAAAATGGCATAAAATGCTTTTTTTGGGAAAACTTTTTTTTTACAAAAAAAAATTCAAAAAACAGACTTGCTTCAGCAGCACAATTCTGGTGCTCTAGTTGTAGGAGATGTCTCAAAATGTCATCAGGAGTCCCGACTAAACCCGTAAATGTAAGAAAATGCATTTTTTAAGAAAAACATTTTTTGCTAAAATGTCGTAAGGGGGGGGGACCCTGTCGTAAAAATGCCAAAAAAACGACTTGCTTCAGCAGTACAATTCTGGTGCTGTAGTTGTAGGAGATGTCTCAAAACGTCATCAGGAGTCCCTACAAAACCTAAAAATGGCATAAAATGCTTTTTTTGGGAAAACTTTTTTTTTTACAAAATTTTTTTCCAAAAAACGGACTTGCTTCAGCAGCACAATTCTGGTGCTGTAGTTGTAGGAGATGTCTCAAAACGTCATCAGGAGTCCCGACTAAACCCGTAAATGTAAGAAAATGTATTTTTTAAGAAAAACATTTTTTGCTAAAATGTCGTAAGGGGCGACCCTGTCGTAAAAATGCCAAAAAACCGACTTGCTTCAGCAGTACAATTCTGGTGCTGTAGTTGTAGGAGATGTCTCAAAACGTAATCAGGAGTCCCTACAAAACCTAAAAATGGCATAAAATGCTTTTTTTGGGAAAACTTTTTTTTTACTAAAAAAAATTCCAAAAAACGGACTTGCTTCAGCAGCACAATTCTGGTGCTGTAGTTGTAGGAGATGTCTCAAAACGTCATCAGGAGTCCCGACTAAACCCGTAAATGTAAGAAAATGTAAGAAAATGCATTTTTTACGAAAAACATTTTTTGCTAAAATGTCGTAAGGGCCCTGTCGTAAAAATTCCAAAAAACTGACTTGCTTCGGCAGCACAATTCTGGTGCTGTAGTTGTAGGAGATGTCTCAAAACGTCATCAGGAGTCCCTACAAAACCTAAAAATGGCATAAAATGCTTTTTTTGGGAAAACTTTTTTTTTACAAAAAAAAATTCCAAAAAACGGACTTGCTTCAGCAGCACAATTCTGGTGCTGTAGTTGTAGGAGATGTCTCAAAATGTCATCAGGAGTCCCGACTAAACCCGTAAATGTAAGAAAATGTAAGAAAATGCATTTTTTAAGAAAAACATTTTTTGCTAAAATGTCGTAAGGGGGGACCCTGTCGTAAAAATGCCAAAAAACCGACTTGCTTCAGCAGTACAATTCTGGTGCTGTAGTTGTAGGAGATGTCTCAAAACGTCATCAGGAGTCCCTACAAAACCTAAAAATGGCATAAAATGCTTTTTTTGGGAAAACTTTTTTTTTACAAAAAAAAATTCCAAAAAACGGACTTGCTTCAGCAGCACAATTCTGGTGCTGTAGTTGTAGGAGATGTCTCAAAACGTCATCAGGAGTCCCGACTAAACCCGTAAATGTAAGAAAATGCATTTTTTAAGAAAAACATTTTTTGCTAAAATGTCGTAAGGGTGTCGTAAAAATGCCAAAAAACGGACTTGCTTCAGCAGCACATTTCTGGTGCTGTAGTTGTAGGAGATGTCTCAAAACGTCATCAGGAGTCCCGACTAAACCCGTAAATGTAAGAAAATGTAAGAAAATGCATTTTTTAAGAAAAACATTTTTTGCTAAAATGTCGTAAGGGGGGACCCTGTCGTAAAAATGCCAAAAAAACCGACTTGCTTCAGCAGTACAATTCTGGTGCTGTAGTTGTAGGAGATGTCTCAAAACGTCATCAGGAGTCCCTACAAAACCTAAAAATGGCATAAAATGCTTTTTTTGGGAAAACTTTTTTTTTACAAAATTTTTTTCCAAAAAACGGACTTGCTTCAGCAGCACAATTCTGGTCCTGTAGTTGTAGGAGATGTCTCAAAACGTCATCAGGAGTCCCGACTAAACCCGTAAATGTAAGAAAATGTATTTTTTAAGAAAAACATTTTTTGCTAAAATGTCGTAAGGGGGGACCCTGTCGTAAAAATGCCAAAAAACCGACTTGCTTCAGCAGTACAATTCTGGTGCTGTAGTTGTAGGAGATGTCTCAAAACGTCATCAGGAGTCCCTACAAAACCTAAAAATGGCATAAAATGCTTTTTTTGGGAAAACTTTTTTTTTACAAAAAAAAATTCCAAAAAACGGACTTGCTTCAGCAGCACAATTTTGGTGCTGTAGTTGTAGGAGATGTCTCAAAACGTCATCAGGAGTCCCGACTAAACCCGTAAATGTAAGAAAATGTAAGAAAATGCATTTTTTAAGAAAAACATTTTTTGCTAAAATGTCGTAAGGGGGGACCTTGTCGTAAAAATGCCAAAAAACCGACTTGCTTCAGCAGTACAATTCTGGTGCTGTAGTTGTAGGAGATGTCTCAAAACGTCATCAGGAGTCCCTACAAAACCTAAAAATGGCATAAAATGCTTTTTTTGGGAAAACTTTTTTTTTACAAAAAAAAATTCCAAAAAACGGACTTGCTTCAGCAGCACAATTCTGGTGCTGTAGTTGTAGATGTCTCAAAACGTCATCAGGAGTCCCGACTAAACCCGTAAATGTAAGAAAATGTAAGAAAATGCATTTTTTAAGAAAAACATTTTTTGCTAAAATGTCGTAAGGGGGGACCCTGTCGTAAAAATGCCAAAAAACCGACTTGCTTCAGCAGTACAATTCTGGTGCTGTAGTTGTAGGAGATGTCTCAAAACGTCATCAGGAGTCCCTACAAAACCTAAAAATGGCATAAAATGCTTTTTTTGGGAAAACTTTTTTTTTACAAAAAAAATGCCAACAAACGGACTTGCTTTAGCAGCACAATTCTGGTGCTGTAGTTGTAGGAGATGTCTCAAAACGTCATCAGGAGTCCCGACTAAACCCGTAAATGTAAGAAAATGTAAGAAAATGTATTTTTTAAGAAAAACATTTTTTGCTAAAATGTCGTAAGGGGGGACCCTGTCGTAAAAATGCCAAAAAACCGACTTGCTTCAGCAGTACAATTCTGGTGCTGTAGTTGTAGGAGATGTCTCAAAACGTCATCAGGAGTCCCTACAAAACCTAAAAATGGCATAAAATGCTTTTTTTGGGAAAACTTTTTTTTTACAAAAAAATTTTCAAAAAACAGACTTGCTTCAGCAGCACAATTCTGGTGCTGTAGTTGTAGGAGATGTCTCAAAACGTCATCAGGAGTCCCGACTAAACCCGTAAATGTAAGAAAATGTAAGAAAATGCATTTTTTAAGAAAAAATTTTTTTGCTAAAATGTCGTAAGGGGGGACCCTGTCGTAAAAATGCCAAAAAAACGACTTGCATCAGCAGTACAATTCTGGTGCTGTAGTTGTAGGAGATGTCTCAAAACGTCATCAGGAGTCCCTACAAAACCTAAAAATGGCATAAAATGCTTTTTTTGGGAAAACTTTTTTTTTTACAAAAAAAAATTCAAAAAACGGACTTGCTTCAGCAGCACAATTCTGGTGCTGTAGTTGTAGGAGATGTCTCAAAATGTCATCAGGAGTCCCGACTAAACCCGTAAATGTAAGAAAATGTAAGAAAATGCATTTTTTAAGAAAAACATTTTTTGCTAAAATGTCGTAAGGGGGGACCCTGTCGTAAAAATGCCAAAAAACCGACTTGCTTCAGCAGTACAATTCTGGTGCTGTAGTTGTAGGAGATGTCTAAAAACGTCATCAGGAGTCCCTACAAAACCTAAAAGTGGCATAAAATGCTTTTTTTGGGAAAACATTTTTTTTACAAAAAAAATTCAAAAAACAGACTTGCTTCAGCAGCACAATTCTGGTGCTGTAGTTGTAGGATATGTCTCAAAATGTCATCAGGAGTCCCGACTAAACCCGTAAATGTAAGAAAATGTAAGAAAATGCATTTTTTAAGAAAAATTTTTTTTGCTAAAATGTCGTAAGGGGGGACCCTGTCGTAAAAATGCCAAAAAAACGACTTGCTTCAGCAGTACAATTCTGGTGCTGTAGTTGTAGGAGATGTCTCAAAACGTCATCAGGAGTCCCTACAAAACCTAAAAATGGCATAAAATGCTTTTTTTGGGAAAACTTTTTTTTTACAAAAAAAATTTCCAAAAAACGGACTTGCTTCAGCAGCACAATTCTGGTCCTGTAGTTGTAGGAGATGTCTCAAAACGTCATCAGGAGTCCCGACTAAACCCGTAAATGTAAGAAAATGTATTTTTTAAGAAAAACATTTTTTGCTAAAATGTCGTAAGGGGGGACCCTGTCGTAAAAATGCCAAAAAACCGACTTGCTTCAGCAGTACAATTCTGGTGCTGTAGTTGTAGGAGATGTCTCAAAACGTCATCAGGAGTCCCTACAAAACCTAAAAATGGCATAAAATGCTTTTTTTGGGAAAACTTTTTTTTTACAAAAAAAAATTCCAAAAAACGGACTTGCTTCAGCAGCACAATTCTGGTCCTGTAGTTGTAGGAGATGTCTCAAAACGTCATCAGGAGTCCCGACTAAACCCGTAAATGTAAGAAAATGTATTTTTTAAGAAAAACATTTTTTGCTAAAATGTCGTAAGGGGGGACCCTGTCGTAAAAATGCCAAAAAACCGACTTGCTTCAGCAGTACAATTCTGGTGCTGTAGTTGTAGGAGATGTCTCAAAACGTCATCAGGAGTCCCTACAAAACCTAAAAATGGCATAAAATGCTTTTTTTGGGAAAACTTTTTTTTTACTAAAAAAAATTCCAAAAAACGGACTTGCTTCAGCAGCACAATTCTGGTGCTGTAGTTGTAGGAGATGTCTCAAAACGTCATCAGGAGTCCCGACTAAACCCGTAAATGTAAGAAAATGTAAGAAAATGCATTTTTTAAGAAAAACATTTTTTGCTAAAATGTCGTAAGGGGGGACCCTGTCGTAAAAATGCCAAAAAACAGACTTGCTTCAGCAGTACAATTCTGGTGCTGTAGTTGTAGGAGATGTCTCAAAACGTCATCAGGAGTCCCTACAAAACCTAAAAATGGCATAAAATGCTTTTTTTGGGAAAACTTTTTTTTTTACAAAAAAAAATGCCAAAAAACGGACTTGCTTCAGCAGCACAATTCTGGTGCTGTAGTTGTAGGAGATGTCTCAAAACGTCATCAGGAGTCCCGACTAAACCCGTAAATGTAAGAAAATGTAAGAAAATGCATTTTTTAAGAAAAACATTTTTTGCTAAAATGTCGTAAGGGGGGACCCTGTCGTAAAAATGCCAAAAAACTGACTTGCTTCAGCAGTACAATTCTTGTGCTGTAGTTGTAGGAGATGTCTCAAAACGTCATCAGGAGTCCCTACAAAACCTAAAAATGGCATAAAATGCTTTTTTTGGGAAAACTTTTTTTTTACAAAAATTTTTTCAAAAAACAGACTTGCTTCAGCAGCACAATTCTGGTGCTGTAGTTGTAGGAGATGTCTCAAAACGTCATCAGGAGTCCCGACTAAACCCGTAAATGTAAGAAAATGTAAGAAAATGCATTTTTTAAGAAAAACATTTTTTGCTAAAATGTCGTAAGGGGGGACCCTGTCGTAAAAATGCCAAAAAACCGACTTGCTTCAGCAGTACAATTCTGGTGCTGTAGTTGTAGGAGATGTCTCAAAACGTCATCAGGAGTCCCTACAAAACCTAAAAATGGCATAAAATGCTTTTTTTGGGAAAACTTTTTTTTACAAAAAAAAATTCCAAAAAACGGACTTGCTTCAGCAGCACAATTCTGGTGCTGTAGTTGTAGGAGATGTCTCAAAACGTCATCAGGAGTCCCTACAAAACCTAAAAATGGTAGAAAATGCTTTTTTTGGGAAAACTTTTTTTTACAAAAAAAAATTCAAAAAAACGGACTTGCTTCAGCAGCACAATTCTGGTGCTGTAGTTGTAGGAGATGTCTCAAAACGTCATCAGGAGTCCCGACTAAACCCGTAAATGTAAGAAAATGTAAGAAAATGCATTTTTTAAGAAAAACATTTTTTTCTAAAATGTCGTAAGGGGGGACCCTGTCGTAAAAATGCCAAAAAAACGACTTGCTTCAGCAGTACAATTCTGGTGCTGTAGTTGTAGGAGATGTCTCAAAACGTCATCAGGAGTCCCTACAAAACCTAAAAATGGCATAAAATGCTTTTTTTGGGAAAACTTTTTTTTTACAAAAAAAAATTCCAAAAAACGGACTTGCTTCAGCAGCACAATTCTGGTGCTGTAGTTGTAGGAGATGTCTCAAAACGTCATCAGGAGTCCCGACTAAACCCGTAAATGTAAGAAAATGTAAGAAAATGCATTTTTTAAGAAAAACATTTTTTGCTAAAATGTCGTAAGGGTGTCGTAAAAATGCCAAAAAACGGACTTGCTTCAGCAGCACATTTCTGGTGCTGTAGTTGTAGGAGATGTCTCAAAACGTCATCAGGAGTCCCGACTAAACCCGTAAATGTAAGAAAATGCATTTTTTAAGAAAAACATTTTTTGCTAAAATGTCGTAAGGGGGCACCCTGTCGTAAAAATGCCAAAAAACCGACTTGCTTCAGCAGTACAATTCTGGTGCTGTAGTTGTAGGAGATGTCTCAAAACGTCATCAGGAGTCCCTACAAAACCTAAAAATGGCATAAAATGCTTTTTTTGGGAAAACTTTTTTTTTACAAAAAATTTTTCCAAAAAACGGACTTGCTTCAGCAGCACAATTCTGGTCCTGTAGTTGTAGGAGATGTCTCAAAACGTCATCAGGAGTCCCGACTAAACCCGTAAATGTAAGAAAATGTATTTTTTAAGAAAAACATTTTTTGCTAAAATGTCGTAAGGGGGGACCCTGTCGTAAAAATGCCAAAAAACCGACTTGCTTCAGCAGTACAATTCTGGTGCTGTAGTTGTAGGAGATGTCTCAAAACGTCATCAGGAGTCCCTACAAAACCTAAAAATGGCATAAAATGCTTTTTTTGGGAAAACTTTTTTTTTACAAAAAAAATTTCAAAAAACAGACTTGCTTCAGCAGCACAATTCTGGTGCTGTAGTTGTAGGAGATGTCTCAAAACGTCATCAGGAGTCCCTACAAAACCTAAAAATGGCATAAAATGCTTTTTTTGGGAAAACTTTTTTTTTACAAAAAAAATTTCAAAAAACAGACTTGCTTCAGCAGCACAATTCTGGTGCTGTAGTTGTAGGAGATGTCTCAAAACGTCATCAGGAGTCCCGACTAAACCCGTAAATGTAAAAAAATGCATTTTTTAAGAAAAACATTTTTTGCTAAAATGTCGTAAGGGGGGACCCTGTCGTAAAAATGCCAAAAAAACGACTTGCTTCAGCAGTACAATTCTGGTGCTGTAGTTGTAGGAGATGTCTCAAAACGTCATCAGGAGTCCCTACAAAACCTAAAAATGGCATAAAATGCTTTTTTTGGGAAAACTTTTTTTTTACAAAAAAAAATTCCAAAAAACGGACTTGCTTCAGCAGCACAATTCTGGTGCTGTAGTTGTAGGATATGTCTCAAAATGTCATCAGGAGTCCCGACTAAACCCGTAAATGTAAGAAAATGTAAGAAAATGCATTTTTTAAGAAAAACATTTTTTGCTAAAATGTCGTAAGGGGGGACCCTGTCGTAAAAATGCCAAAAAACCGACTTGCTTCAGCAGTACAATTCTGGTGCTGTAGTTGTAGGAGATGTCTCAAAACGTCATCAGGAGTCCCTACAAAACCTAAAAATGGCATAAAATGCTTTTTTTGGGAAAACTTTTTTTTTACAAAAAAAAATTCCAAAAAACGGACTTGCTTTAGCAGCACAATTCTGGTGCTGTAGTTGTAGGAGATGTCTCAAAACGTCATCAGGAGTCCCGACTAAACCCGTAAATGTAAGAAAATGCATTTTTTAAGAAAAACATTTTTTGCTAAAATGTCGTAAGGGTGTCGTAAAAATGCCAAAAAACGGACTTGCTTCAGCAGCACATTTCTGGTGCTGTAGTTGTAGGAGATGTCTCAAAACGTCATCAGGAGTCCCGACTAAACCCGTAAATGTAAGAAAATGCATTTTTTAAGAAAAACATTTTTTGCTAAAATGTCGTAAGGGGGGACCCTGTCGTAAAAATGCCAAAAAAACCGACTTGCTTCAGCAGTACAATTCTGGTGCTGTAGTTGTAGGAGATGTCTCAAAACGTCATCAGGAGTCCCTACAAAACCTAAAAATGGCATAAAATGCTTTTTTTGGGAAAACTTTTTTTTTACAAAAAAAATTTCCAAAAAACGGACTTGCTTCAGCAGCACAATTCTGGTCCTGTAGTTGTAGGAGATGTCTCAAAACGTCATCAGGAGTCCCGACTAAACCCGTAAATGTAAGAAAATGTATTTTTTAAGAAAAACATTTTTTGCTAAAATGTCGTAAGGGGGGACCCTGTCGTAAAAATGCCAAAAAACCGACTTGCTTCAGCAGTACAATTCTGGTGCTGTAGTTGTAGGAGATGTCTCAAAACGTCATCAGGAGTCCCTACAAAACCTAAAAATGGCATAAAATGCTTTTTTTGGGAAAACTTTTTTTTTACAAAAAAAATTTCAAAAAACAGACTTGCTTCAGCAGCACAATTCTGGTGCTGTAGTTGTAGGAGATGTCTCAAAACGTCATCAAGAGTCCCTACAAAACCTAAAAATGGCATAAAATGCTTTTTTTGGGAAAACTTTTTTTTTACAAAAAAAATTTCAAAAAACAGACTTGCTTCAGCAGCACAATTCTGGTGCTGTAGTTGTAGGAGATGTCTCAAAACGTCATCAGGAGTCCCGACTAAACCCGTAAATGTAAGAAAATGCATTTTTTAAGAAAAACATTTTTTGCTAAAATGTCGTAAGGGGGGACCCTGTCGTAAAAATGCCAAAAAAACGACTTGCTTCAGCAGTACAATTCTGGTGCTGTAGTTGTAGGAGATGTCTCAAAACGTCATCAGGAGTCCCTACAAAACCTAAAAATGGCATAAAATGCTTTTTTTGGGAAAACTTTTTTTTACAAAAAAAAATTCCAAAAAACGGACTTGCTTCAGCAGCACAATTCTGGTGCTGTAGTTGTAGGAGATGTCTCAAAACGTCATCAGGAGTCCCGACTAAACCCGTAAATGTAAGAAAATGTAAGAAAATGCATTTTTTAAGAAAAACATTTTTTGCTAAAATGTCGTAAGGGGGGACCCTGTCGTAAAAATGCCAAAAAACCGACTTGCTTCAGCAGTACAATTCTGGTGCTGTAGTTGTAGGAGATGTCTCAAAACGTCATCAGGAGTCCCTACAAAACCTAAAAATGGCATAAAATGCTTTTTTTGGGAAAACTTTTTTTTTACAAAAAAAATTTCAAAAAACAGACTTGCTTCAGCAGCACAATTCTGGTGCTGTAGTTGTAGGAGATGTCTCAAAACGTCATCAGGAGTCCCTACAAAACCTAAAAATGGCATAAAATGCTTTTTTTGGGAAAACTTTTTTTTTACAAAAAAAATTTCAAAAAACAGACTTGCTTCAGCAGCACAATTCTGGTGCTGTAGTTGTAGGAGATGTCTCAAAACGTCATCAGGAGTCCCGACTAAACCCGTAAATGTAAAAAAATGCATTTTTTAAGAAAAACATTTTTTGCTAAAATGTCGTAAGGGGGGACCCTGTCGTAAAAATGCCAAAAAAACGACTTGCTTCAGCAGTACAATTCTGGTGCTGTAGTTGTAGGAGATGTCTCAAAACGTCATCAGGAGTCCCTACAAAACCTAAAAATGGCATAAAATGCTTTTTTTGGGAAAACTTTTTTTTTACAAAAAAAAATTCCAAAAAACGGACTTGCTTCAGCAGCACAATTCTGGTGCTGTAGTTGTAGGATATGTCTCAAAATGTCATCAGGAGTCCCGACTAAACCCGTAAATGTAAGAAAATGTAAGAAAATGCATTTTTTAAGAAAAACATTTTTTGCTAAAATGTCGTAAGGGGGGACCCTGTCGTAAAAATGCCAAAAAACCGACTTGCTTCAGCAGTACAATTCTGGTGCTGTAGTTGTAGGAGATGTCTCAAAACGTCATCAGGAGTCCCTACAAAACCTAAAAATGGCATAAAATGCTTTTTTTGGGAAAACTTTTTTTTTACAAAAAAAAATTCCAAAAAACGGACTTGCTTTAGCAGCACAATTCTGGTGCTGTAGTTGTAGGAGATGTCTCAAAACGTCATCAGGAGTCCCGACTAAACCCGTAAATGTAAGAAAATGCATTTTTTAAGAAAAACATTTTTTGCTAAAATGTCGTAAGGGTGTCGTAAAAATGCCAAAAAACGGACTTGCTTCAGCAGCACATTTCTGGTGCTGTAGTTGTAGGAGATGTCTCAAAACGTCATCAGGAGTCCCGACTAAACCCGTAAATGTAAGAAAATGCATTTTTTAAGAAAAACATTTTTTGCTAAAATGTCGTAAGGGGGGACCCTGTCGTAAAAATGCCAAAAAAACCGACTTGCTTCAGCAGTACAATTCTGGTGCTGTAGTTGTAGGAGATGTCTCAAAACGTCATCAGGAGTCCCTACAAAACCTAAAAATGGCATAAAATGCTTTTTTTGGGAAAACTTTTTTTTTACAAAAAAAATTTCCAAAAAACGGACTTGCTTCAGCAGCACAATTCTGGTCCTGTAGTTGTAGGAGATGTCTCAAAACGTCATCAGGAGTCCCGACTAAACCCGTAAATGTAAGAAAATGTATTTTTTAAGAAAAACATTTTTTGCTAAAATGTCGTAAGGGGGGACCCTGTCGTAAAAATGCCAAAAAACCGACTTGCTTCAGCAGTACAATTCTGGTGCTGTAGTTGTAGGAGATGTCTCAAAACGTCATCAGGAGTCCCTACAAAACCTAAAAATGGCATAAAATGCTTTTTTTGGGAAAACTTTTTTTTTACAAAAAAAATTTCAAAAAACAGACTTGCTTCAGCAGCACAATTCTGGTGCTGTAGTTGTAGGAGATGTCTCAAAACGTCATCAAGAGTCCCTACAAAACCTAAAAATGGCATAAAATGCTTTTTTTGGGAAAACTTTTTTTTTACAAAAAAAATTTCAAAAAACAGACTTGCTTCAGCAGCACAATTCTGGTGCTGTAGTTGTAGGAGATGTCTCAAAACGTCATCAGGAGTCCCGACTAAACCCGTAAATGTAAGAAAATGCATTTTTTAAGAAAAACATTTTTTGCTAAAATGTCGTAAGGGGGGACCCTGTCGTAAAAATGCCAAAAAAACGACTTGCTTCAGCAGTACAATTCTGGTGCTGTAGTTGTAGGAGATGTCTCAAAACGTCATCAGGAGTCCCTACAAAACCTAAAAATGGCATAAAATGCTTTTTTTGGGAAAACTTTTTTTTTACAAAAAAAAATTCCAAAAAACGGACTTGCTTCAGCAGCACAATTCTGGTGCTGTAGTTGTAGGATATGTCTCAAAATGTCATCAGGAGTCCCGACTAAACCCGTAAATGTAAGAAAATGTAAGAAAATGCATTTTTTAAGAAAAACATTTTTTGCTAAAATGTCGTAAGGGGGGACCCTGTCGTAAAAATGCCAAAAAACCGACTTGCTTCAGCAGTACAATTCTGGTGCTGTAGTTGTAGGAGATGTCTCAAAACGTCATCAGGAGTCCCTACAAAACCTAAAAATGGCATAAAATGCTTTTTTTGGGAAAACTTTTTTTTTACAAAAAAAAATTCCAAAAAACGGACTTGCTTCAGCAGCACAATTCTGGTGCTGTAGTTGTAGGAGATGTCTCAAAACGTCATCAGGAGTCCCGACTAAACCCGTAAATGTAAGAAAATGCATTTTTTAAGAAAAACATTTTTTGCTAAAATGTCGTAAGGGTGTCGTAAAAATGCCAAAAAACGGACTTGCTTCAGCAGCACATTTCTGGTGCTGTAGTTGTAGGAGATGTCTCAAAACGTCATCAGGAGTCCCTACAAAACCTAAAAATGGCATAAAATGCTTTTTTTGGGAAAACTTTTTTTTTACAAAAAATTTTTCCAAAAAACGGACTTGCTTCAGCAGCACAATTCTGGTCCTGTAGTTGTAGGAGATGTCTCAAAACGTCATCAGGAGTCCCGACTAAACCCGTAAATGTAAGAAAATGTATTTTTTAAGAAAAACATTTTTTGCTAAAATGTCGTAAGGGGGGACCCTGTCGTAAAAATGCCAAAAAACCGACTTGCTTCAGCAGTACAATTCTGGTGCTGTAGTTGTAGGAGATGTCTCAAAACGTCATCAGGAGTCCCTACAAAACCTAAAAATGGCATAAAATGCTTTTTTTGGGAAAACTTTTTTTTTACAAAAAAAAATTCCAAAAAACGGACTTGCTTCAGCAGCACAATTCTGGTGCTGTAGTTGTAGATGTCTCAAAACGTCATCAGGAGTCCCGACTAAACCCGTAAATGTAAGAAAATGTAAGAAAATGCATTTTTTAAGAAAAACATTTTTTGCTAAAATGTCGTAAGGGGGGACCCTGTCGTAAAAATGCCAAAAAACAGACTTGCTTCAGCAGTACAATTCTGGTGCTGTAGTTGTAGGAGATGTCTCAAAACGTCATCAGGAGTCCCTACAAAACCTAAAAATGGCATAAAATGCTTTTTTTGGGAAAACTTTTTTTTTACAAAAAAAATGCCAACAAACGGACTTGCTTTAGCAGCACAATTCTGGTGCTGTAGTTGTAGGAGATGTCTCAAAACGTCATCAGGAGTCCCGACTAAACCCGTAAATGTAAGAAAATGTAAGAAAATGCATTTTTTAAGAAAAACATTTTTTGCTAAAATGTCGTAAGGGGGGACCCTGTCGTAAAAATGCCAAAAAAACGACTTGCTTCAGCAGTACAATTCTGGTGCTGTAGTTGTAGGAGATGTCTCAAAACGTCATCAGGAGTCCCTACAAAACCTAAAAATGGCATAAAATGCTTTTTTTGGGAAAACTTTTTTTTTACAAAAAAAAATTCAAAAAACAGACTTGCTTCAGCAGCACAATTCTGGTGCTGTAGTTGTAGGAGATGTCTCAAAATGTCATCAGGAGTCCCGACTAAACCCGTAAATGTAAGAAAATGCATTTTTTAAGAAAAACATTTTTTGCTAAAATGTCGTAAGGGGGGGGGACCCTGTCGTAAAAATGCCAAAAAAACGACTTGCTTCAGCAGTACAATTCTGGTGCTGTAGTTGTAGGAGATGTCTCAAAACGTCATCAGGAGTCCCTACAAAACCTAAAAATGGCATAAAATGCTTTTTTTGGGAAAACTTTTTTTTTTACAAAAATTTTTTCCAAAAAACGGACTTGCTTCAGCAGCACAATTCTGGTGCTGTAGTTGTAGGAGATGTCTCAAAACGTCATCAGGAGTCCCGACTAAACCCGTAAATGTAAGAAAATGCATTTTTTACGAAAAACATTTTTTGCTAAAATGTCGTAAGGGGGGACCCTGTCGTAAAAATTCCAAAAAACTGACTTGCTTCAGCAGCACAATTCTGGTGCTGTAGTTGTAGGAGATGTCTCAAAACGTCATCAGGAGTCCCTACAAAACCTAAAAATGGCATAAAATGCTTTTTTTGGGAAAACTTTTTTTTTATAAAAAAAACTTCAAAAAACAGACTTGCTTCAGCAGCACAATTCTGGTGCTGTAGTTGTAGGAGATGTCTCAAAACGTCATCAGGAGTCCCGACTAAACCCGTAAATGTAAGAAAATGTAAGAAAATGCATTTTTTACGAAAAACATTTTTTGCTAAAATGTCGTAAGGGGGGAGGGACCCTGTCGTAAAAATGCCAAAAAACCGACTTGCTTCAGCAGTACAATTCTGGTGCTGTAGTTGTAGGAGATGTCTCAAAACGTCATCAGGAGTCCCTACAAAACCTAAAAATGGCATAAAATGCTTTTTTTGGGAAAACTTTTTTTTTTTACAAAAAAAAATTCAAAAAACAGACTTGCTTCAGCAGCACAATTCTGGTGCTGTAGTTGTAGGAGATGTCTCAAAACGTCATCAGGAGTCCCGACTAAACCCGTAAATGTAAGAAAATGTAAGAAAATGCATTTTTTATGAAAACATTTTTTTGCTAAAATGTCGTAAGGGGGGACCCTGTCGTAAAAATTCCAAAAAACTGACTTGCTTCAGCAGCACAATTCTGGTGCTGTAGTTGTAGGAGATGTCTCAAAACGTCATCAGGAGTCCCGACTAAACCCGTAAATGTAAGAAAATGTAAGAAAATGCATTTTTTACGAAAAACATTTTTTGCTAAAATGTCGTAAGGGGGGACTCTGTCGTAAAAATGCCAAAAAACGGACTTGCTTCAGCAGTACAATTCTGGTGCTGTAGTTGTAGGAGATGTCTCAAAACGTCATCAGGAGTCCCTACAAAACCTAAAAATGGCAGAAAATGCTTTTTTTGGGAAAACTTTTTTTTTACAAAAAAATTTTCAAAAAACAGACTTGCTTCAGCAGCACAATTCTGGTGCTGTAGTTGTAGGAGATGTCTCAAAACGTCATCAGGAGTCCCGACTAAACCCGTAAATGTAAGAAAATGCATTTTTTACTAAAAACATTTTTTGCTAAAATGTCGTAAGGGGGGACCCTGTCGTAAAAATTCCAAAAAACTGACTTGCTTCAGCAGCACAATTCTGGTGCTGTAGTTGTAGGAGATGTCTCAAAACGTCATCAGGAGTCCCGACTAAACCCGTAAATGTAAGAAAATGTAAGAAAATGCATTTTTTACGAAAAACATTTTTTGCTAAAATGTCGTAAGGGGGGACCCTGTCGTAAAAATGCCAAAAAACGGACTTGCTTCAGCAATACAATTCTGGTGCTGTAGTTGTAGGAGATGTCTCAAAACGTCACCAGGAGTCCCTACAAAACCTAAAAATGGCATAAAATGCTTTTTTTGGGAAAACTTTTTTTTTTACAAAAAAAAATTCCAAAAAACGGACTTGCTTCAGCAGCACAATTCTGGTGCTGTAGTTGTAGGAGATGTCTCAAAACGTCATCAGGAGTCCCGACTAAACCCGTAAATGTAAGAAAATGTAAGAAAATGCATTTTTTAAGAAAAACATTTTTTGCTAAAATGTCGTAAGGGACCCTGTCGTAAAAATGCCAAAAAACCGACTTGCTTCAGCAGTACAATTCTGGTGCTGTAGTTGTAGGAGATGTCTCAAAACGTCATCAGGAGTCCCTACAAAACCTAAAAATGGCATAAAATGCTTTTTTTGGGAAAACTTTTTTTTTACAAAAAAAAATTCAAAAAACACTTGCTTTTGCAGCACAATTCTGGTGCTGTAGTTGTAGGAGATGTCTCAAAACGTCATCAGGAGTCCCGACTAAACCCGTAAATGTAAGAAAATGTAAGAAAATGCATTTTTTACGAAAAACATTTTTTGCTAAAATGTCGTAAGGGGGGACCCTGTCGTAAAAATTCCAAAAAACTGACTTGCTTCAGCAGCACAATTCTGGTGCTGTAGTTGTAGGAGATGTCTCAAAACGTCATCAGGAGTCCCGACTAAACCCGTAAATGTAAGAAAATGCATTTTTTACGAAAAACATTTTTTGCTAAAATGTCGTAAGGGGGGACCCTGTCGTAAAAATTCCAAAAAACTGACTTGCTTCAGCAGCACAATTCTGGTGCTGTAGTTGTAGGAGATGTCTCAAAACGTCATCAGGAGTCCCTACAAAACCTAAAAATGGCATAAAATGCTTTTTTTGGGAAAACTTTTTTTTTACAAAAAAAATGCCAACAAACGGACTTGCTTTAGCAGCACAATTCTGGTGCTGTAGTTGTAGGAGATGTCTCAAAACGTCATCAGGAGTCCCGACTAAACCCGTAAATGTAAGAAAATGTAAGAAAATGCATTTTTTAAGAAAAACATTTTTTGCTAAAATGTCGTAAGGGGGGACCCTGTCGTAAAAATGCCAAAAAAACGACTTGCTTCAGCAGTACAATTCTGGTGCTGTAGTTGTAGGAGATGTCTCAAAACGTCATCAGGAGTCCCTACAAAACCTAAAAATGGCATAAAATGCTTTTTTTGGGAAAACTTTTTTTTTACAAAAAAAAATTCAAAAAACAGACTTGCTTCAGCAGCACAATTCTGGTGCTGTAGTTGTAGGAGATGTCTCAAAATGTCATCAGGAGTCCCGACTAAACCCGTAAATGTAAGAAAATGCATTTTTTAAGAAAAACATTTTTTGCTAAAATGTCGTAAGGGGGGGGGGCCCTGTCGTAAAAATGCCAAAAAAACGACTTGCTTCAGCAGTACAATTCTGGTGCTGTAGTTGTAGGAGATGTCTCAAAACGTCATCAGGAGTCCCTACAAAACCTAAAAATGGCATAAAATGCTTTTTTTGGGAAAACTTTTTTTTTTACAAAAATTTTTTCCAAAAAACGGACTTGCTTCAGCAGCACAATTCTGGTGCTGTAGTTGTAGGAGATGTCTCAAAACGTCATCAGGAGTCCCGACTAAACCCGTAAATGTAAGAAAATGCATTTTTTACGAAAAACATTTTTTGCTAAAATGTCGTAAGGGGGGACCCTGTCGTAAAAATTCCAAAAAACTGACTTGCTTCAGCAGCACAATTCTGGTGCTGTAGTTGTAGGAGATGTCTCAAAACGTCATCAGGAGTCCCTACAAAACCTAAAAATGGCATAAAATGCTTTTTTTGGGAAAACTTTTTTTTTATAAAAAAAACTTCAAAAAACAGACTTGCTTCAGCAGCACAATTCTGGTGCTGTAGTTGTAGGAGATGTCTCAAAACGTCATCAGGAGTCCCGACTAAACCCGTAAATGTAAGAAAATGTAAGAAAATGCATTTTTTACGAAAAACATTTTTTGCTAAAATGTCGTAAGGGGGGAGGGACCCTGTCGTAAAAATGCCAAAAAACCGACTTGCTTCAGCAGTACAATTCTGGTGCTGTAGTTGTAGGAGATGTCTCAAAACGTCATCAGGAGTCCCTACAAAACCTAAAAATGGCATAAAATGCTTTTTTTGGGAAAACTTTTTTTTTTTACAAAAAAAAATTCAAAAAACAGACTTGCTTCAGCAGCACAATTCTGGTGCTGTAGTTGTAGGAGATGTCTCAAAACGTCATCAGGAGTCCCGACTAAACCCGTAAATGTAAGAAAATGTAAGAAAATGCATTTTTTATGAAAACATTTTTTTGCTAAAATGTCGTAAGGGGGGACCCTGTCGTAAAAATTCCAAAAAACTGACTTGCTTCAGCAGCACAATTCTGGTGCTGTAGTTGTAGGAGATGTCTCAAAACGTCATCAGGAGTCCCGACTAAACCCGTAAATGTAAGAAAATGTAAGAAAATGCATTTTTTACGAAAAACATTTTTTGCTAAAATGTCGTAAGGGGGGACTCTGTCGTAAAAATGCCAAAAAACGGACTTGCTTCAGCAGTACAATTCTGGTGCTGTAGTTGTAGGAGATGTCTCAAAACGTCATCAGGAGTCCCTACAAAACCTAAAAATGGCAGAAAATGCTTTTTTTGGGAAAACTTTTTTTTTACAAAAAAAATTTCAAAAAACAGACTTGCTTCAGCAGCACAATTCTGGTGCTGTAGTTGTAGGAGATGTCTCAAAACGTCATCAGGAGTCCCGACTAAACCCGTAAATGTAAGAAAATGCATTTTTTACTAAAAACATTTTTTGCTAAAATGTCGTAAGGGGGGACCCTGTCGTAAAAATTCCAAAAAACTGACTTGCTTCAGCAGCACAATTCTGGTGCTGTAGTTGTAGGAGATGTCTCAAAACGTCATCAGGAGTCCCGACTAAACCCGTAAATGTAAGAAAATGTAAGAAAATGCATTTTTTACGAAAAACATTTTTTGCTAAAATGTCGTAAGGGGGGACCCTGTCGTAAAAATGCCAAAAAACGGACTTGCTTCAGCAATACAATTCTGGTGCTGTAGTTGTAGGAGATGTCTCAAAACGTCACCAGGAGTCCCTACAAAACCTAAAAATGGCATAAAATGCTTTTTTTGGGAAAACTTTTTTTTTTACAAAAAAAAATTCCAAAAAACGGACTTGCTTCAGCAGCACAATTCTGGTGCTGTAGTTGTAGGAGATGTCTCAAAACGTCATCAGGAGTCCCGACTAAACCCGTAAATGTAAGAAAATGTAAGAAAATGCATTTTTTAAGAAAAACATTTTTTGCTAAAATGTCGTAAGGGACCCTGTCGTAAAAATGCCAAAAAACCGACTTGCTTCAGCAGTACAATTCTGGTGCTGTAGTTGTAGGAGATGTCTCAAAACGTCATCAGGAGTCCCGACTAAACCCGTAAATGTAAGAAAATGCATTTTTTAAGAAAAACATTTTTTGCTAAAATGTCGTAAGGGGGCACCCTGTCGTAAAAATGCCAAAAAACCGACTTGCTTCAGCAGTACAATTCTGGTGCTGTAGTTGTAGGAGATGTCTCAAAACGTCATCAGGAGCCCCTACAAAACCTAAAAATGGCAGAAAATACTTTTTTTGGGAAAACTTTTTTTTTACAAAAAAAAATTCCAAAAAACCGACTTGCTTCAGCAGCACAATTCTGGTGCTGTAGTTGTAGGAGATGTCTCAAAACGTCATCAGGAGTCCCGACTAAACCCGTAAATGTAAGAAAATGTAAGAAAATGCATTTTTTAAGAAAAACATTTTTTTGCTAAAATGTCGTAAGGGGGGACCCTGTCGTAAAAATTCCAAAAAACGGACTTGCTTCAGCAGTACAATTCTGGTGCTGTAGTTGTAGGAGATGTCTCAAAACGTCATCAGGAGTCCCGACTAAACCCGTAAATCTAAGAAAATGCATTTTTTAAGAAAAACATTTTTTGCTAAAATGTCGTAAGGGGGGGCCCTGTCGTAAAAATGCCAAACAACTGACTTGCTTCAGCAGTACAATTCTGGTGCTGTAGTTGTAGGAGATGTCTCAAAACGTCATCAGGAGTCCCTACAAAACCTAAAAATGGCATAAAATGCTTTTTTTGGGAAAACTTTTTTTTTACAAAAAAAAATTCCAAAAAACGGACTTGCTTCAGCAGCACAATTCTGGTGCTGTAGTTGTAGGAGATGTCTCAAAACGTCATCAGGAGTCCCGACTAAACCCGTAAATGTAAGAAATTGTAAGAAAATGCATTTTTTAAGAAAAACATTTTTTGCTAAAATGTCGTAAGGGGGGACCCTGTCGTAAAAATGCCAAAAAACCGACTTGCTTCAGCAGTACAATTCTGGTGCTGTAGTTGTAGGAGATGTCTCAAAACGTCATCAGGAGTCCCGACTAAACCCGTAAATGTAAGAAAATGTAAGAAAATGCATTTTTTAAGAAAAACATTTTTTGCTAAAATGTCGTAAGGGGGGACCCTGTCGTAAAAATGCCAAAAAACCGACTTGCTTCAGCAGTACAATTCTGGTGCTGTAGTTGTAGGAGATGTCTCAAAACGTCATCAGGAGTCCCTACAAAACCTAAAAATGGCATAAAATGCTTTTTTTGGGAAAACTTTTTTTTTACAAAAAAAATTTCAAAAAACAGACTTGCTTCAGCAGCACAATTCTGGTGCTGTAGTTGTAGGAGATGTCTCAAAACGTCATCAGGAGTCCCGACTAAACCCGTAAATGTAAGAAAATGTAAGAAAATGCATTTTTTAAGAAAAACATTTTTTGCTAAAATGTCGTAAGGGGGGACCCTGTCGTAAAAATGCCAAAAAACCGACTTGCTTCAGCAGTACAATTCTGGTGCTGTAGTTGTAGGAGATGTCTCAAAACGTCATCAGGAGTCCCGACTAAACCCGTAAATGTAAGAAAATGTAAGAAAATGCATTTTTTAAGAAAAACATTTTTTGCTAAAATGTCGTAAGGGGGGACCCTGTCGTAAAAATGCCAAAAAACCGACTTGCTTCAGCAGTACAATTCTGGTGCTGTAGTTGTAGGAGATGTCTCAAAACGTCATCAGGAGTCCCGACTAAACCCGTAAATCTAAGAAAATGCATTTTTTAAGAAAAACATTTTTTGCTAAAATGTCGTAAGGGGGGACCCTGTCGTAAAAATGCCAAAAAACTGACTTGCTTCAGCAGTACAATTCTGGTGCTGTAGTTGTAGGAGATGTCTCAAAACGTCATCAGGAGTCCCTACAAAACCTAAAAATGGCATAAAATGCTTTTTTTGGGAAAACTTTTTTTTTACAAAAAAAAATTCCAAAAAACGGACTTGCTTCAGCAGCACAATTCTGGTGCTGTAGTTGTAGGAGATGTCTCAAAACGTCATCAGGAGTCCCGACTAAACCCGTAAATGTAAGAAAATGTAAGAAAATGCATTTTTTAAGAAAAACATTTTTTGCTAAAATGTCGTAAGGGGGGACCCTGTTGTAAAAATGCCAAAAAACCGACTTGCTTCAGCAGCACAATTCTGGTGCTGTAGTTGTAGGAGATGTCTCAAAATGTCATCAGGAGTCCCGACTAAACCCGTAAATGTAAGAAAATGTAAGAAAATGCATTTTTTAAGAAAAACATTTTTTGCTAAAATGTCGTAAAAATGCCAAAAAACCGACTTGCTTCAGCAGTACAATTCTGGTGCTGTAGTTGTAGGAGATGTCTCAAAACGTCATCAGGAGTCCCTACAAAACCTAAAAATGGCATAAAATGCTTTTTTTGGGAAAACTTTTTTTTTACAAAAAAAAATTCCAAAAAACGGACTTGCTTCAGCAGCACAATTCTGGTGCTGTAGTTGTAGGAGATGTCTCAAAATGTCATCAGGAGTCCCGACTAAACCCGTAAATGTAAGAAAATGTAAGAAAATGCATTTTTTAAGAAAAACATTTTTTGCTAAAATGTCGTAAAAATGCCAAAAAACCGACTTGCTTCAGCAGTACAATTCTGGTGCTGTAGTTGTAGGAGATGTCTCAAAACGTCATCAGGAGTCCCTACAAAACCTAAAAATGGCATAAAATGCTTTTTTTGGGAAAACTTTTTTTTTACAAAAAAAAATTCCAAAAAACGGACTTGCTTCATTAGCACAATTCTGGTGCTGTAGTTGTAGGAGATGTCTCAAAACGTCATCAGGAGTCCCGACTAAACCCGTAAATGTAAGAAAATGTAAGAAAATGCATTTTTTAAGAAAAACATTTTTTGTTAAAATGTCGTAAGGGGGGACCCTGTCGTAAAAATGCCAAAAAACCGACTTGCTTCAGCAGTACAATTCTGGTGCTGTAGTTGTAGGAGATGTCTCAAAACGTCATCAGGAGTCCCTACAAAACCTAAAAATGGCATAAAATGCTTTTTTTGGGAAAACTTTTTTTTTACAAAAATTTTTTCCAAAAAACGGACTTGCTTCAGCAGCACAATTCTGGTGCTGTAGTTGTAGGAGATGTCTCAAAACGTCATCAGGAGTCCCGACTAAACCCGTAAATGTAAGAAAATGTAAGAAAATGCATTTTTTAAGAAAAACATTTTTTGCTAAAATGTCGTAAGGGGGGACCCTGTCGTAAAAATTCCAAAAAACGGACTTGTTTCAGCAGCACAATTCTGGTGCTGTAGTTGTAGGAGATGTCTCAAAACGTCATCAGGAGTCCCGACTAAACCCGTAAATGTAAGAAAATGTAAGAAAATGCATTTTTTTAAAAAACATTTTTTGCTAAAATGTCGTAAGGGGGTACCCTGTCGTAAAAATGCCAAAAAACCGACTTGCTTCAGCAGTACAATTCTGGTGCTGTAGTTGTAGGAGATGTCTCAAAACGTCATCAGGAGTCCCTACAAAACCTAAAAATGGCATAAAATGCTTTCTTTGGGAAAACTTTTTTTTTACAAAAAAAAATTCCAAAAAACGGACTTGCTTCAGCAGCACAATTCTGGTGCTGTAGTTGTAGGAGATGTCTCAAAACGTCATCAGGAGTCCCGACTAAACCCGTAAATGTAAGAAAATGCATTTTTTAAGAAAAACATTTTTTGCTAAAATGTCGTAAGGGGGGGGACCCTGTCGTAAAAATGCCAAAAAACCGACTTGCTTCAGCAGTACAATTCTGGTGCTGTAGTTGTAGGAGATGTCTCAAAACGTCATCAGGAGTCCCTACAAAACCTAAAAATGGCATAAAATGCTTTTTTTGGGAAAACTTTTTTTTTACAAAAAAATTTTCAAAAAACAGACTTGCTTCAGCAGCACAATTCTGGTGCTGTAGTTGTAGGAGATGTCTCAAAACGTCATCAGGAGTCCCGACTAAACCCGTAAATGTAAGAAAATGTAAGAGAATGCATTTTTTAAGAAAAACATTTTTTGCTAAAATGTCGTAAGGGGGGACCCTGTCGTAAAAATGCCAAAAAACGGACTTGCTTCAGCAGTACAATTCTGGTGCTGTAGTTGTAGGAGATGTCTCAAAACGTCATCAGGAGTCCCTACAAAACCTAAAAATGGCAGAAAATGCTTTTTTTGGGAAAACTTTTTTTTTACAAAAAAAATTTCCAAAAAACGGACTTGCTTCAGCAGCACAATTCTGGTGCTCTAGTTGTAGGAGATGTCTCAAAACGTCATCAGGAGTCCCGACTAAACCCGTAAATGTAAGAAAATGCATTTTTTAAGAAAAACATTTTTTGCTAAAATGTCGTAAGGGGGGACCCTGTCGTAAAAATGCCAAAAAACCGACTTGCTTCAGCAGTACAATTCTGGTGCTGTAGTTGTAGGAGATGTCTCAAAACGTCATCAGGAGTCCCTACAAAACCTAAAAATGGCATAAAATGCTTTTTTTGGGAAAACTTTTTTTTTACAAAAAAAATTTCAAAAAACAGACTTGCTTCAGCAGCACAATTCTGGTGCTGTAGTTGTAGGAGATGTCTCAAAACGTCATCAGGAGTCCCGACTAAACCCGTAAATGTAAGAAAATGTAAGAAAATGCATTTTTTAAGAAAAACATTTTTTGCTAAAATGTCGTAAGGGGGGACCCTGTCGTAAAAATGCCAAAAAACCGACTTGCTTCAGCAGTACAATTCTGGTGCTGTAGTTGTAGGAGATGTCTCAAAACGTCATCAGGAGTCCCTACAAAACCTAAAAATGGCATAAAATGCTTTTTTTGGGAAAACTTTTTTTTTACAAAAAAAAATTCCAAAAAACGGACTTGCTTCAGCAGCACAATTCTGGTGCTGTAGTTGTAGGAGATGTCTCAAAACGTCATCAGGAGTCCCGACTAAACCCGTAAATGTAAGAAAATGTAAGAAAATGCATTTTTTAAGAAAAACATTTTTTGCTAAAATGTCGTAAGGGGGGACCCTGTCGTAAAAATTCCAAAAAACGGACTTGTTTCAGCAGCACAATTCTGGTGCTGTAGTTGTAGGAGATGTCTCAAAACGTCATCAGGAGTCCCGACTAAACCCGTAAATGTAAGAAAATGCATTTTTTTTAAAAAACATTTTTTGCTAAAATGTCGTAAGGGGGTACCCTGTCGTAAAAATGCCAAAAAACCGACTTGCTTCAGCAGTACAATTCTGGTGCTGTAGTTGTAGGAGATGTCTCAAAACGTCATCAGGAGTCCCTACAAAGCCTAAAAATGGCATAAAATGCTTTCTTTGGGAAAACTTTTTTTTTACAAAAAAAATTTCCAAAAAACGGACTTGCTTCAGCAGCACAATTCTGGTGCTGTAGTTGTAGGAGATGTCTCAAAACGTCATCAGGAGTCCCGACTAAACCCGTAAATGTAAGAAAATGCATTTTTTAAGAAAAACATTTTTTGCTAAAATGTCGTAAGGGGGGGGACCCTGTCGTAAAAATGCCAAAAAACCGACTTGCTTCAGCAGTACAATTCTGGTGCTGTAGTTGTAGGAGATGTCTCAAAACGTCATCAGGAGTCCCTACAAAACCTAAAAATGGCATAAAATGCTTTTTTTGGGAAAACTTTTTTTTTACAAAAAAATTTTCAAAAAACAGACTTGCTTCAGCAGCACAATTCTGGTGCTGTAGTTGTAGGAGATGTCTCAAAACGTCATCAGGAGTCCCGACTAAACCCGTAAATGTAAGAAAATGTAAGAGAATGCATTTTTTAAGAAAAACATTTTTTGCTAAAATGTCGTAAGGGGGGACCCTGTCGTAAAAATGCCAAAAAACGGACATGCTTCAGCAGTACAATTCTGGTGCTGTAGTTGTAGGAGATGTCTCAAAACGTCATCAGGAGTCCCTACAAAACCTAAAAATGGCAGAAAATGCTTTTTTTGGGAAAACTTTTTTTTTACAAAAAAAAATTCCAAAAAACGGACTTGCTTCATTAGCACAATTCTGGTGCTGTAGTTGTAGGAGATGTCTCAAAACGTCATCAGGAGTCCCGACTAAACCCGTAAATGTAAGAAAATGTAAGAAAATGCATTTTTTAAGAAAAACATTTTTTGCTAAAATGTCGTAAGGGGGGACCCTGTCGTAAAAATGCCAAAAAACCGACTTGCTTCAGCAGTACAATTCTGGTGCTGTAGTTGTAGGAGATGTCTCAAAACGTCATCAGGAGTCCCTACAAAACCTAAAAATGGCATAAAATGCTTTTTTTGGGAAAACTTTTTTTTTACAAAAAAAATTTCAAAAAACAGACTTGCTTCAGCAGCACAATTCTGGTGCTGTAGTTGTAGGAGATGTCTCAAAACGTCATCAGGAGTCCCGACTAAACCCGTAAATGTAAGAAAATGTAAGAAAATGCATTTTTTAAGAAAAACATTTTTTGTTAAAATGTCGTAAGGGGGGACCCTGTCGTAAAAATGCCAAAAAACCGACTTGCTTCAGCAGTACAATTCTGGTGCTGTAGTTGTAGGAGATGTCTCAAAACGTCATCAGGAGTCCCTACAAAACCTAAAAATGGCATAAAATGCTTTTTTTGGGAAAACTTTTTTTTTACAAAAATTTTTTCCAAAAAACGGACTTGCTTCAGCAGCACAATTCTGGTGCTGTAGTTGTAGGAGATGTCTCAAAACGTCATCAGGAGTCCCGACTAAACCCGTAAATGTAAGAAAATGTAAGAAAATGCATTTTTTAAGAAAAACATTTTTTGCTAAAATGTCGTAAGGGGGGACCCTGTCGTAAAAATTCCAAAAAACGGACTTGTTTCAGCAGCACAATTCTGGTGCTGTAGTTGTAGGAGATGTCTCAAAACGTCATCAGGAGTCCCGACTAAACCCGTAAATGTAAGAAAATGTAAGAAAATGCATTTTTTTTAAAAAAACATTTTTTGCTAAAATGTCGTAAGGGGGTACCCTGTCGTAAAAATGCCAAAAAACCGACTTGCTTCAGCAGTACAATTCTGGTGCTGTAGTTGTAGGAGATGTCTCAAAACGTCATCAGGAGTCCCTACAAAACCTAAAAATGGCATAAAATGCTTTCTTTGGGAAAACTTTTTTTTTACAAAAAAAAATTCCAAAAAACGGACTTGCTTCAGCAGCACAATTCTGGTGCTGTAGTTGTAGGAGATGTCTCAAAACGTCATCAGGAGTCCCGACTAAACCCGTAAATGTAAGAAAATGCATTTTTTAAGAAAAACATTTTTTGCTAAAATGTCGTAAGGGGGGGGACCCTGTCGTAAAAATGCCAAAAAACCGACTTGCTTCAGCAGTACAATTCTGGTGCTGTAGTTGTAGGAGATGTCTCAAAACGTCATCAGGAGTCCCTACAAAACCTAAAAATGGCATAAAATGCTTTTTTTGGGAAAACTTTTTTTTTACAAAAAAATTTTCAAAAAACAGACTTGCTTCAGCAGCACAATTCTGGTGCTGTAGTTGTAGGAGATGTCTCAAAACGTCATCAGGAGTCCCGACTAAACCCGTAAATGTAAGAAAATGTAAGAGAATGCATTTTTTAAGAAAAACATTTTTTGCTAAAATGTCGTAAGGGGGGACCCTGTCGTAAAAATGCCAAAAAACGGACTTGCTTCAGCAGTACAATTCTGGTGCTGTAGTTGTAGGAGATGTCTCAAAACGTCATCAGGAGTCCCTACAAAACCTAAAAATGGCAGAAAATGCTTTTTTTGGGAAAACTTTTTTTTTACAAAAAAAATTTCCAAAAAACGGACTTGCTTCAGCAGCACAATTCTGGTGCTCTAGTTGTAGGAGATGTCTCAAAACGTCATCAGGAGTCCCGACTAAACCCGTAAATGTAAGAAAATGCATTTTTTAAGAAAAACATTTTTTGCTAAAATGTCGTAAGGGGGGACCCTGTCGTAAAAATGCCAAAAAACCGACTTGCTTCAGCAGTACAATTCTGGTGCTGTAGTTGTAGGAGATGTCTCAAAACGTCATCAGGAGTCCCTACAAAACCTAAAAATGGCATAAAATGCTTTTTTTGGGAAAACTTTTTTTTTACAAAAAAAATTTCAAAAAACAGACTTGCTTCAGCAGCACAATTCTGGTGCTGTAGTTGTAGGAGATGTCTCAAAACGTCATCAGGAGTCCCGACTAAACCCGTAAATGTAAGAAAATGTAAGAAAATGCATTTTTTAAGAAAAACATTTTTTGCTAAAATGTCGTAAGGGGGGACCCTGTCGTAAAAATGCCAAAAAACCGACTTGCTTCAGCAGTACAATTCTGGTGCTGTAGTTGTAGGAGATGTCTCAAAACGTCATCAGGAGTCCCTACAAAACCTAAAAATGGCATAAAATGCTTTTTTTGGAAAAACTTTTTTTTTACAAAAAAAAATTCCAAAAAACGGACTTGCTTCAGCAGCACAATTCTGGTGCTGTAGTTGTAGGAGATGTCTCAAAACGTCATCAGGAGTCCCGACTAAACCCGTAAATGTAAGAAAATGTAAGAAAATGCATTTTTTAAGAAAAACATTTTTTGCTAAAATGTCGTAAGGGGGGACCCTGTCGTAAAAATTCCAAAAAACGGACTTGTTTCAGCAGCACAATTCTGGTGCTGTAGTTGTAGGAGATGTCTCAAAACGTCATCAGGAGTCCCGACTAAACCCGTAAATGTAAGAAAATGCATTTTTTTTAAAAAACATTTTTTGCTAAAATGTCGTAAGGGGGTACCCTGTCGTAAAAATGCCAAAAAACCGACTTGCTTCAGCAGTACAATTCTGGTGCTGTAGTTGTAGGAGATGTCTCAAAACGTCATCAGGAGTCCCTACAAAGCCTAAAAATGGCATAAAATGCTTTCTTTGGGAAAACTTTTTTTTTACAAAAAAAAATTCCAAAAAACGGACTTGCTTCAGCAGCACAATTCTGGTGCTGTAGTTGTAGGAGATGTCTCAAAACGTCATCAGGAGTCCCGACTAAACCCGTAAATGTAAGAAAATGCATTTTTTAAGAAAAACATTTTTTGCTAAAATGTCGTAAGGGGGGGGACCCTGTCGTAAAAATGCCAAAAAACCGACTTGCTTCAGCAGTACAATTCTGGTGCTGTAGTTGTAGGAGATGTCTCAAAACGTCATCAGGAGTCCCTACAAAACCTAAAAATGGCATAAAATGCTTTTTTTGGGAAAACTTTTTTTTTACAAAAAAATTTTCAAAAAACAGACTTGCTTCAGCAGCACAATTCTGGTGCTGTAGTTGTAGGAGATGTCTCAAAACGTCATCAGGAGTCCCGACTAAACCCGTAAATGTAAGAAAATGTAAGAGAATGCATTTTTTAAGAAAAACATTTTTTGCTAAAATGTCGTAAGGGGGGACCCTGTCGTAAAAATGCCAAAAAACGGACATGCTTCAGCAGTACAATTCTGGTGCTGTAGTTGTAGGAGATGTCTCAAAACGTCATCAGGAGTCCCTACAAAACCTAAAAATGGCAGAAAATGCTTTTTTTGGGAAAACTTTTTTTTTACAAAAAATTTTTCCAAAAAACGGACTTGCTTCAGCAGCACAATTCTGGTGCTCTAGTTGTAGGAGATGTCTCAAAACGTCATCAGGAGTCCCGACTAAACCCGTAAATGTAAGAAAATGTAAGAAAATGCAATTTTTAAGAAAAACATTTTTTGCTAAAATGTCGTAAGGGGGGACCCTGTCGTAAAAATGCCAAAAAACCGACTTGCTTCAGCAGTACAATTCTGGTGCTGTAGTTGTAGGAGATGTCTCAAAACGTCATCAGGAGTCCCGACTAAACCCGTAAATCTAAGAAAATGCATTTTTTAAGAAAAACATTTTTTGCTAAAATGTCGTAAGGGGGGACCCTGTCGTAAAAATGCCAAAAAACTGACTTGCTTCAGCAGTACAATTCTGGTGCTGTAGTTGTAGGAGATGTCTCAAAACGTCATCAGGAGTCCCTACAAAACCTAAAAATGGCATAAAATGCTTTTTTTGGGAAAACTTTTTTTTTACAAAAAAAAATTCCAAAAAACGGACTTGCTTCAGCAGCACAATTCTGGTGCTGTAGTTGTAGGAGATGTCTCAAAACGTCATCAGGAGTCCCGACTAAACCCGTAAATGTAAGAAAATGTAAGAAAATGCATTTTTTAAGAAAAACATTTTTTGCTAAAATGTCGTAAGGGGGGAGGACCCTGTCGTAAAAATGCCAAAAAACGGACTTGCTTCAGCAGTACAATTCTGGTGCTGTAGTTGTAGGAGATGTCTCAAAACGTCATCAGGAGTCCCGACTAAACCCGTAAATGTAAGAAAATGTAAGAAAATGCATTTTTTAAGAAAAACATTTTTTGCTAAAATGTCGTAAGGGGGGACCCTGTCGTAAAAATGCCAAAAAACCGACTTGCTTCAGCAGTACAATTCTGGTGCTGTAGTTGTAGGAGATGTCTCAAAACGTCATCAGGAGTCCCTACAAAACCTAAAATTGGCAGAAAATGCTTTTTTTGGGAAAACTTTTTTTTTACAAAAAAAAATTCCAAAAAACGGACTTGCTTCAGCAGCACAATTCTGGTGCTGTAGTTGTAGGAGATGTCTCAAAACGTCATCAGGAGTCCCGACTAAACCCGTAAATGTAAGAAAATGTAAGAAAATGCATTTTTTAAGAAAAACATTTTTTGCTAAAATGTCGTAAGGGGGGACCCTGTCGTAAAAATGCCAAAAAACCGACTTGCTTCAGCAGTACAATTCTGGTGCTGTAGTTGTAGGAGATGTCTCAAAACGTCATCAGGAGTCCCGACTAAACCCGTAAATGTAAGAAAATGTAAGAAAATGCATTTTTTAAGAAAAACATTTTTTGCTAAAATGTCGTAAGGGGGGACCCTGTCGTAAAAATGCCAAAAAACCGACTTGCTTCAGCAGTACAATTCTGGTGCTGTAGTTGTAGGAGATGTCTCAAAACGTCATCAGGAGTCCCGACTAAACCTAAAAATGGCATAAAATGCTTTTTTTGGGAAAACTTTTTTTTTACAAAAATTTTTTCCAAAAAACGGACTTGCTTCAGCAGCACAATTCTGGTGCTGTAGTTGTAGGAGATGTCTCAAAACGTCATCAGGAGTCCCGACTAAACCCGTAAATGTAAGAAAATGTAAGAAAATGCATTTTTTAAGAAAAACATTTTTTGCTAAAATGTCGTAAGGGGGGACCCTGTCGTAAAAATTCCAAAAAACGGACTTGTTTCAGCAGCACAATTCTGGTGCTGTAGTTGTAGGAGATGTCTCAAAACGTCATCAGGAGTCCCGACTAAACCCGTAAATGTAAGAAAATGTAAGAAAATGCATTTTTTTTAAAAAACATTTTTTGCTAAAATGTCGTAAGGGGGTACCCTGTCGTAAAAATGCCAAAAAACCGACTTGCTTCAGCAGTACAATTCTGGTGCTGTAGTTGTAGGAGATGTCTCAAAACGTCATCAGGAGTCCCTACAAAACCTAAAAATGGCATAAAATGCTTTCTTTGGGAAAAAAATTTTTTTACAAAAAAAAATTCCAAAAAACGGACTTGCTTCAGCAGCACAATTCTGGTGCTGTAGTTGTAGGAGATGTCTCAAAACGTCATCAGGAGTCCCGACTAAACCCGTAAATGTAAGAAAATGCATTTTTTAAGAAAAACATTTTTTGCTAAAATGTCGTAAGGGGGGGGACCCTGTCGTAAAAATGCCAAAAAACCGACTTGCTTCAGCAGTACAATTCTGGTGCTGTAGTTGTAGGAGATGTCTCAAAACGTCATCAGGAGTCCCTACAAAACCTAAAAATGGCATAAAATGCTTTTTTTGGGAAAACTTTTTTTTTACCAAAAAAATTTCAAAAAACAGACTTGCTTCAGCAGCACAATTCTGGTGCTGTAGTTGTAGGAGATGTCTCAAAACGTCATCAGGAGTCCCGACTAAACCCGTAAATGTAAGAAAATGTAAGAAAATGCATTTTTTAAGAAAAACATTTTTTGCTAAAATGTCGTAAGGGGGGACCCTGTCGTAAAAATGCCAAAAAACGGACTTGCTTCAGCAGTACAATTCTGGTGCTGTAGTTGTAGGAGATGTCTCAAAACGTCATCAGGAGTCCCTACAAAACCTAAAAATGGCAGAAAATGCTTTTTTTGGGAAAACTTTTTTTTTACAAAAAATTTTTCCAAAAAACGGACTTGCTTCAGCAGCACAATTCTGGTGCTCTAGTTGTAGGAGATGTCTCAAAACGTCATCAGGAGTCCCGACTAAACCCGTAAATGTAAGAAAATGTAAGAAAATGCATTTTTTAAGAAAAACATTTTTTGCTAAAATGTCGTAAGGGGGGACCCTGTCGTAAAAATGCCAAAAAACCGACTTGCTTCAGCAGTACAATTCTGGTGCTGTAGTTGTAGGAGATGTCTCAAAACGTCATCAGGAGTCCCGACTAAACCCGTAAATGTAAGAAAATGTAAGAAAATGCATTTTTTAAGAAAAACATTTTTTGCTAAAATGTCGTAAGGGGGGACCCTGTCGTAAAAATGCCAAAAAACCGACTTGCTTCAGCAGTACAATTCTGGTGCTGTAGTTGTAGGAGATGTCTCAAAACGTCATCAGGAGCCCCTACAAAACCTAAAAATGGCAGAAAATACTTTTTTTGGGAAAACTTTTTTTTTACAAAAAAAAATTCCAAAAAACCGACTTGCTTCAGCAGCACAATTCTGGTGCTGTAGTTGTAGGAGATGTCTCAAAACGTCATCAGGAGTCCCGACTAAACCCGTAAATGTAAGAAAATGTAAGAAAATGCATTTTTTAAGAAAAACATTTTTTGCTAAAATGTCGTAAGGGGGGACCCTGTCGTAAAAATGCCAAAAAACCGACTTGCTTCAGCAGTACAATTCTTGTGCTGTAGTTGTAGGAGATGTCTCAAAACGTCATCAGGAGTCCCTACAAAACCTAAAAATGGCATAAAATGCTTTTTTTGGGAAAACTTTTTTTTTAGAAATTTTTTTTCAAAAAACAGACTTGTTTCAGCAGCACAATTCTGGTGCTGTAGTTGTAGGAGATGTCTCAAAACGTCATCAGGAGTCCCGACTAAACCCGTAAATGTAAGAAAATGTAAGAAAATGCATTTTTTAAGAAAAACATTTTTTGATAAAATGTCGTAAGGGGGGACCCTGTCGTAAAAATGCCAAAAAACCGACTTGCTTCAGCAGTACAATTCTGGTGCTGTAGTTGTAGGAGATGTCTCAAAACGTCATCAGGAGTCCCTACAAAACCTAAAAATGGCATAAAATAATTTTTTTGGGAAAACTTTTTTTTTACAAAAAAAAATTCCAAAAAACGGACTTGCTTCAGCAGCACAATTCTGGTGCTGTAGTTGTAGGAGATGTCTCAAAACGTCATCAGGAGTCCCGACTAAACCCGTAAATGTAAGAAAATGTAAGAAAATGCATTTTTTAAGAAAAACATTTTTTGCTAAAATGTCGTAAGGGGGGACCCTGTCGTAAAAATGCCAAAAAACCGACTTGCTTCAGCAGTACAATTCTGGTGCTGTAGTTGTAGGAGATGTCTCAAAACGTCATCAGGAGTCCCTACAAAACCTAAAAATGGCATAAAATGCTTTTTTTGGGAAAACTTTTTTTTTACAAAAAAAATTTCCAAAAAACGGACTTGCTTCAGCAGCACAATTCTGGTGCTGTAGTTGTAGGAGATGTCTCAAAACGTCATCAGGAGTCCCGACTAAACCCGTAAATGTAAGAAAATGTAAGAAAATGCATTTTTTAAGAAAAACATTTTTTGCTAAAATGTCGTAAGGGGGACCCTGTCGTAAAAATGCCAAAAAACCGACTTGCTTCAGCAGTACAATTCTTGTGCTGTAGTTGTAGGAGATGTCTCAAAACGTCATCAGGAGTCCCTACAAAACCTAAAAATGGCATAAAATGCTTTTTTTGGGAAAACTTTTTTTTTACAAAAAAAATTTCAAAAAACAGACTTGCTTCAGCAGCACAATTCTGGTGCTGTAGTTGTAGGAGATGTCTCAAAACGTCATCAGGAGTCCCGACTAAACCCGTAAATGTAAGAAAATGTAAGAAAATGCATTTTTTAAGAAAAACATTTTTTGCTAAAATGTCGTAAGGGGGGACCCTGTCGTAAAAATTCCAAAAAACGGACTTGTTTCAGCAGCACAATTCTGGTGCTGTAGTTGTAGGAGATGTCTCAAAACGTCATCAGGAGTCCCTACAAAACCTAAAAATGGCATAAAATGCTTTTTTTGGGAAAACTTTTTTTTTACAAAAAAAAATTCAAAAAACAGACTTGCTTCAGCAGCACAATTCTGGTGCTGTAGTTGTAGGAGATGTCTCAAAACGTCATCAGGAGTCCCGACTAAACCCGTAAATGTAAGAAAATGTAAGAAAATGCATTTTTTAAGAAAAACATTTTTTGCTAAAATGTCGTAAGGGGGGGACCCTGTCGTAAAAATGCCAAAAAACGGACTTGCTTCAGCAGTACAATTCTGGTGCTGTAGTTGTAGGAGATGTCTCAAAACGTCATCAGGAGTCCCTACAAAACCTAAAAAGGCAGAAAATGCTTTTTTTGGGAAAACTTTTTTTTTACAAAAAAAAATTCCAAAAAACGGACATGCTTCAGCAGCACAATTCTGGTGCTGTAGTTGTAGGAGATGTCTCAAAACGTCATCAGGAGTCCCGACTAAACCCGTAAATGTAAGAAAATGTAAGAAAATGCATTTTTTAAGATAAACATTTTTTGCTAAAATGTCGTAAGGGGGGACCCTGTTGTAAAAATGCCAAAAAACCGACTTGCTTCAGCAGTACAATTCTGGTGCTGTAGTTGTAGGAGATGTCTCAAAACGTCATCAGGAGTCCCGACTAAACCCGTAAATGTAAGAAAATGTAAGAAAATGCATTTTTTAAGAAAAACATTTTTTGCTAAAATGTCGTAAGGGGGGACCCTGTCGTAAAAATGCCAAAAAACCGACTTGCTTCAGCAGTACAATTCTGGTGCTGTAGTTGTAGGAGATGTCTCAAAACGTCATCAGGAGCCCCTACAAAACCTAAAAATGGCAGAAAATACTTTTTTTGGGAAAACTTTTTTTTTACAAAAAAAAATTCCAAAAAACCGACTTGCTTCAGCAGCACAATTCTTGTGCTGTAGTTGTAGGAGATGTCTCAAAACGTCATCAGGAGTCCCTACAAAACCTAAAAATGGCATAAAATGCTTTTTTTGGGAAAACTTTTTTTTTACAAAAATTTTTTCAAAAAACAGACTTGTTTCAGCAGCACAATTCTGGTGCTGTAGTTGTAGGAGATGTCTCAAAACGTCATCAGGAGTCCCGACTAAACCCGTAAATGTAAGAAAATGTAAGAAAATGCATTTTTTAAGAAAAACATTTTTTGCTAAAATGTCGTAAGGGGGGACCCTGTCGTAAAAATGCCAAAAAACCGACTTGCTTCAGCAGTACAATTCTGGTGCTGTAGTTGTAGGAGATGTCTCAAAACGTCATCAGGAGTCCCTACAAAACCTAAAAATGGCATAAAATGCTTTTTTTGGGAAAACTTTTTTTTTACAAAAAATTTTTCCAAAAAACGGACTTGCTTCAGCAGCACAATTCTGGTGCTGTAGTTGTAGGAGATGTCTCAAAACGTCATCAGGAGTCCCGACTAAACCCGTAAATGTAAGAAAATGTAAGAAAATGCATTTTTTAAGAAAAACATTTTTTGCTAAAATGTCATAAGGGGGGACCCTGTCGTAAAAATGCCAAAAAACCGACTTGCTTCAGCAGTACAATTCTTGTGCTGTAGTTGTAGGAGATGTCTCAAAACGTCATCAGGAGTCCCTACAAAACCTAAAAATGGCATAAAATGCTTTTTTTGGGAAAACTTTTTTTTTACAAAAAAATTTTCAAAAAACGGACTTGCTTCAGCAGCACAATTCTGGTGCTGTAGTTGTAGGAGATGTCTCAAAACGTCATCAGGAGTCCCGACTAAACCCGTAAATGTAAGAAAATGTAAGAAAATGCATTTTTTAAGAAAAACATTTTTTGCTAAAATGTCGTAAGGGGGGACCCTGTCGTAAAAATGCCAAAAAAACGACTTGCTTCAGCAGTACAATTCTGGTGCTGTAGTTGTAGGAGATGTCTCAAAACGTCATCAGGAGTCCCTACAAAACCTAAAAATGGCATAAAATGCTTTTTTTGGGAAAACTTTTTTTTTACAAAAAAAAATGCCAAAAAACAGACTTGCTTCAGCAGCACAATTCTGGTGCTGTAGTTGTAGGAGATGTCTCAAAACGTCATCAGGAGTCCCGACTAAACCCGTAAATGTAAGAAAATGTAAGAAAATGCATTTTTTAAGAAAAACATTTTTTGCTAAAATGTCGTAAGGGGGGACCCTGTTGTAAAAATGCCAAAAAACCGACTTGCTTCAGCAGTACAATTCTGGTGCTGTAGTTGTAGGAGATGTCTCAAAACGTCATCAGGAGTCCCGACTAAACCCGTAAATGTAAGAAAATGTAAGAAAATGCATTTTTTAAGAAAAACATTTTTTGCTAAAATGTCGTAATGGGGGACCCTGTCGTAAAAATGCCAAAAAACCGACTTGCTTCAGCAGTACAATTCTGGTGCTGTAGTTGTAGGAGATGTCTCAAAACGTCATCAGGAGCCCCTACAAAACCTAAAAATGGCAGAAAATACTTTTTTTGGGAAAACTTTTTTTTTACAAAAAAAAATTCCAAAAAACCGACTTGCTTCAGCAGCACAATTCTGGTAATGTAGTTGTAGGAGATGTCTCAAAACGTCATCAGGAGTCCCGACTAAACCCGTAAATGTAAGAAAATGCATTTTTTAAGAAAAACATTTTTTGCTAAAATGTCGTAAGGGGGGACCCTGTCGTAAAAATGCCAAAAAAACGACTTGCTTCAGCAGTACAATTCTGGTGCTGTAGTTGTAGGAGATGTCTCAAAACGTCATCAGGAGTCCCTACAAAACCTAAAAATGGCATAAAATGCTTTTTTTGGGAAAACTTTTTTTTTACAAAAAAAAATGCCAAAAAACAGACTTGCTTCAGCAGCACAATTCTGGTGCTGTAGTTGTAGGAGATGTCTCAAAACGTCATCAGGAGTCCCGACTAAACCCGTAAATGTAAGAAAATGTAAGAAAATACATTTTTTAAGAAAAACATTTTTTGCTAAAATGTCGTAAGGGGGGACCCTGTCGTAAAAATGCCAAAAAACCGACTTGCTTCAGCAGTACAATTCTGGTGCTGTAGTTGTAGGAGATGTCTCAAAACGTCATCAGGAGTCCCTACAAAACCTAAAAATGGCATAAAATGCTTTTTTTGGGAAAACTTTTTTTTTACAAAAAAAAATTCCAAAAAACAGACTTGCTTCAGCAGCACAATTCTGGTGCTGTAGTTGTAGGAGATGTCTCAAAACGTCATCAGGAGTCCCGACTAAACCCGTAAATGTAAGAAAATGTAACAAAATGCATTTTTTTAAAAAAACATTTTTTGCTAAAATGTCGTAAGGGGGGACCCTGTCGTAAAAATGCCAAAAAAACGACTTGCTTCAGCAGTACAATTCTGGTGCTGTAGTTGTAGGAGATGTCTCAAAACGTCATTAGGAGTCCCTACAAAACCTAAAAATGGCATAAAATGCTTTTTTTGGGAAAACTTATTTTTTACAAAAAAAAATTCCAAAAAACGGACTTGCTTCAGCAGCACAATTCTGGTGCTGTAGTTGTAGGAGATGTCTCAAAACGTCATCAGGAGTCCCGACTAAACCCGTGAATGTAAGAAAATGTAAGAAAATGCATTTTTTAAGAAAAACATTTTTTGCTAAAATGTCGTAAGGGGGGACCCTGTCGTAAAAATGCCAAAAAACCGACTTGCTTCAGCAGCACAATTCTGGTGCTGTAGTTGTAGGAGATGTCTCAAAACGTCATCAGGAGTCCCTACAAAACCTAAAAATGGCATAAAATGCTTTTTTTGGGAAAACTTTTTTTTTACAAAAAAAAATTCCAAAAAACAGACTTGCTTCAGCAGCACAATTCTGGTGCTGTAGTTGTAGGAGATGTCTCAAAACGTCATCAGGAGTCCCGACTAAACCCGTAAATGTAAGAAAATGTAAGAAAATACATTTTTTAAGAAAAACATTTTTTGCTAAAATGTCGTAAGGGGGGACCCTGTCGTAAAAATGCCAAAAAACCGACTTGCTTCAGCAGTACAATTCTGGTGCTGTAGTTGTAGGAGATGTCTCAAAACGTCATCAGGAGTCCCTACAAAACCTAAAAATGGCATAAAATGCTTTTTTTGGGAAAACTTTTTTTTACAAAAAAAAATTCCAAAAAACGGACTTGCTTCAGCAGCACAATTCTGGTGCTGTAGTTGTAGGAGATGTCTCAAAACGTCATCAGGAGTCCCGACTAAACCCGTAAATGTAAGAAAATGTAAGAAAATGCATTTTTTAAGAAAAACATTTTTTGCTAAAATGTCGTAAGGGGGGACCCTGTCGTAAAAATGCCAAAAAAACGACTTGCTTCAGCAGTACAATTCTGGTGCTGTAGTTGTAGGAGATGTCTCAAAACGTCATCAGGAGTCCCTACAAAACCTAAAAATGGCATAAAATGCTTTTTTTGGGAAAACTTTTTTTTACAAAAAAAAATTCCAAAAAACGGACTTGCTTCAGCAGCACAATTCTGGTGCTGTAGTTGTAGGAGATGTCTCAAAACGTCATCAGGAGTCCCGACTAAACCCGTAAATGTAAGAAAATGTAAGAAAATGCATTTTTTAAGAAAAACATTTTTTGCTAAAATGTCGTAAGGGGGGACCCTGTCGTAAAAATGCCAAAAAAACGGACTTGCTTCAGCAGCACAATTCTGGTGCTGTAGTTGTAGGAGATGTCTCAAAACGTCATCAGGAGTCCCGACTAAACCCGTAAATGTAAGAAAATGTAAGAAAATGCATTTTTTAAGAAAAACATTTTTTGCTAAAATGTCGTAAGGGGGGACCCTGTCGTAAAAATGCCAAAAAACCGACTTGCTTCAGCAGTACAATTCTGGTGCTGTAGTTGTAGGAGATGTTTCAAAACGTCATCAGGAGTCCCTCCAAAACCTAAAAATGGCAGAAAATGCTTTTTTTGGGAAAACTTTTTTTTTACAAAAAAAAATTCCAAAAAACGGACTTGCTTCAGCAGCACAATTCTGGTGCTGTAGTTGTAGGAGATGTCTCAAAACGTCATCAGGAGTCCCGACTAAACCCGTAAATGTAAGAAAATGTAAGAAAATGCATTTTTTAAGAAAAACATTTTTTGCTAAAATGTCGTAAGGGGGGGACCCTGTCGTAAAAATGCCAAAAAACGGACTTGCTTCAGCAGTACAATTCTGGTGCTGTAGTTGTAGGAGATGTCTCAAAACGTCATCAGGAGTCCCTACAAAACCTAAAAAGGCAGAAAATGCTTTTTTTGGGAAAACTTTTTTTTTACAAAAAAAAATTCCAAAAAACGGACATGCTTCAGCAGCACAATTCTGGTGCTGTAGTTGTAGGAGATGTCTCAAAACGTCATCAGGAGTCCCGACTAAACCCGTAAATGTAAGAAAATGTAAGAAAATGCATTTTTTAAGATAAACATTTTTTGCTAAAATGTCGTAAGGGGGGACCCTGTTGTAAAAATGCCAAAAAACCGACTTGCTTCAGCAGTACAATTCTGGTGCTGTAGTTGTAGGAGATGTCTCAAAACGTCATCAGGAGTCCCGACTAAACCCGTAAATGTAAGAAAATGTAAGAAAATGCATTTTTTAAGAAAAACATTTTTTGCTAAAATGTCGTAAGGGGGGACCCTGTCGTAAAAATGCCAAAAAACCGACTTGCTTCAGCAGTACAATTCTGGTGCTGTAGTTGTAGGAGATGTCTCAAAACGTCATCAGGAGCCCCTACAAAACCTAAAAATGGCAGAAAATACTTTTTTTGGGAAAACTTTTTTTTTACAAAAAAAAATTCCAAAAAACCGACTTGCTTCAGCAGCACAATTCTTGTGCTGTAGTTGTAGGAGATGTCTCAAAACGTCATCAGGAGTCCCTACAAAACCTAAAAATGGCATAAAATGCTTTTTTTGGGAAAACTTTTTTTTTAGAAAAATTTTTTCAAAAAACAGACTTGTTTCAGCAGCACAATTCTGGTGCTGTAGTTGTAGGAGATGTCTCAAAACGTCATCAGGAGTCCCGACTAAACCCGTAAATGTAAGAAAATGTAAGAAAATGCATTTTTTAAGATAAACATTTTTTGCTAAAATGTCGTAAGGGGGGACCCTGTTGTAAAAATGCCAAAAAACCGACTTGCTTCAGCAGTACAATTCTGGTGCTGTAGTTGTAGGAGATGTCTCAAAACGTCATCAGGAGTCCCGACTAAACCCGTAAATGTAAGAAAATGTAAGAAAATGCATTTTTTAAGAAAAACATTTTTTGCTAAAATGTCGTAAGGGGGGACCCTGTCGTAAAAATGCCAAAAAACGGACTTGCTTCAGCAGTACAATTCTGGTGCTGTAGTTGTAGGAGATGTCTCAAAACGTCATCAGGAGTCCCTACAAAACCTAAAAAGGCAGAAAATGCTTTTTTTGGGAAAACTTTTTTTTTACAAAAAAAAATTCCAAAAAACGGACATGCTTCAGCAGCACAATTCTGGTGCTGTAGTTGTAGGAGATGTCTCAAAACGTCATCAGGAGTCCCGACTAAACCCGTAAATGTAAGAAAATGTAAGAAAATGCATTTTTTAAGATAAACATTTTTTGCTAAAATGTCGTAAGGGGGGACCCTGTTGTAAAAATGCCAAAAAACCGACTTGCTTCAGCAGTACAATTCTGGTGCTGTAGTTGTAGGAGATGTCTCAAAACGTCATCAGGAGTCCCGACTAAACCCGTAAATGTAAGAAAATGTAAGAAAATGCATTTTTTAAGAAAAACATTTTTTGCTAAAATGTCGTAAGGGGGGACCCTGTCGTAAAAATGCCAAAAAACCGACTTGCTTCAGCAGTACAATTCTGGTGCTGTAGTTGTAGGAGATGTCTCAAAACGTCATCAGGAGCCCCTACAAAACCTAAAAATGGCAGAAAATACTTTTTTTGGGAAAACTTTTTTTTTACAAAAAAAAATTCCAAAAAACCGACTTGCTTCAGCAGCACAATTCTTGTGCTGTAGTTGTAGGAGATGTCTCAAAACGTCATCAGGAGTCCCTACAAAACCTAAAAATGGCATAAAATGCTTTTTTTGGGAAAACTTTTTTTTTAGAAAATTTTTTTCAAAAAACAGACTTGTTTCAGCAGCACAATTCTGGTGCTGTAGTTGTAGGAGATGTCTCAAAACGTCATCAGGAGTCCCGACTAAACCCGTAAATGTAAGAAAATGTAAGAAAATGCATTTTTTAAGAAAAACATTTTTTGCTAAAATGTCGTAAGGGGGGACCCTGTCGTAAAAATGCCAAAAAACCGACTTGCTTCAGCAGTACAATTCTGGTGCTGTAGTTGTAGGAGATGTCTCAAAACGTCATCAGGAGTCCCTACAAAACCTAAAAATGGCATAAAATGCTTTTTTTGGGAAAACTTTTTTTTTACAAAAAATTTTTCCAAAAAACGGACTTGCTTCAGCAGCACAATTCTGGTGCTGTAGTTGTAGGAGATGTCTCAAAACGTCATCAGGAGTCCCGACTAAACCCGTAAATGTAAGAAAATGTAAGAAAATGCATTTTTTAAGAAAAACATTTTTTGCTAAAATGTCATAAGGGGGGACCCTGTCGTAAAAATGCCAAAAAACCGACTTGCTTCAGCAGTACAATTCTTGTGCTGTAGTTGTAGGAGATGTCTCAAAACGTCATCAGGAGTCCCTACAAAACCTAAAAATGGCATAAAATGCTTTTTTTGGGAAAACTTTTTTTTTACAAAAAAATTTTCAAAAAACGGACTTGCTTCAGCAGCACAATTCTGGTGCTGTAGTTGTAGGAGATGTCTCAAAACGTCATCAGGAGTCCCGACTAAACCCGTAAATGTAAGAAAATGTAAGAAAATGCATTTTTTAAGAAAAACATTTTTTGCTAAAATGTCGTAAGGGGGGACCCTGTCGTAAAAATGCCAAAAAAACGACTTGCTTCAGCAGTACAATTCTGGTGCTGTAGTTGTAGGAGATGTCTCAAAACGTCATCAGGAGTCCCTACAAAACCTAAAAATGGCATAAAATGCTTTTTTTGGGAAAACTTTTTTTTTACAAAAAAAAATGCCAAAAAACAGACTTGCTTCAGCAGCACAATTCTGGTGCTGTAGTTGTAGGAGATGTCTCAAAACGTCATCAGGAGTCCCGACTAAACCCGTAAATGTAAGAAAATGTAAGAAAATGCATTTTTTAAGAAAAACATTTTTTGCTAAAATGTCGTAAGGGGGGACCCTGTTGTAAAAATGCCAAAAAACCGACTTGCTTCAGCAGTACAATTCTGGTGCTGTAGTTGTAGGAGATGTCTCAAAACGTCATCAGGAGTCCCGACTAAACCCGTAAATGTAAGAAAATGTAAGAAAATGCATTTTTTAAGAAAAACATTTTTTGCTAAAATGTCGTAATGGGGGACCCTGTCGTAAAAATGCCAAAAAACCGACTTGCTTCAGCAGTACAATTCTGGTGCTGTAGTTGTAGGAGATGTCTCAAAACGTCATCAGGAGCCCCTACAAAACCTAAAAATGGCAGAAAATACTTTTTTTGGGAAAACTTTTTTTTTACAAAAAAAAATTCCAAAAAACCGACTTGCTTCAGCAGCACAATTCTGGTAATGTAGTTGTAGGAGATGTCTCAAAACGTCATCAGGAGTCCCGACTAAACCCGTAAATGTAAGAAAATGCATTTTTTAAGAAAAACATTTTTTGCTAAAATGTCGTAAGGGGGGACCCTGTCGTAAAAATGCCAAAAAAACGACTTGCTTCAGCAGTACAATTCTGGTGCTGTAGTTGTAGGAGATGTCTCAAAACGTCATCAGGAGTCCCTACAAAACCTAAAAATGGCATAAAATGCTTTTTTTGGGAAAACTTTTTTTTTACAAAAAAAAATGCCAAAAAACAGACTTGCTTCAGCAGCACAATTCTGGTGCTGTAGTTGTAGGAGATGTCTCAAAACGTCATCAGGAGTCCCGACTAAACCCGTAAATGTAAGAAAATGTAAGAAAATACATTTTTTAAGAAAAACATTTTTTGCTAAAATGTCGTAAGGGGGGACCCTGTCGTAAAAATGCCAAAAAACCGACTTGCTTCAGCAGTACAATTCTGGTGCTGTAGTTGTAGGAGATGTCTCAAAACGTCATCAGGAGTCCCTACAAAACCTAAAAATGGCATAAAATGCTTTTTTTGGGAAAACTTTTTTTTTACAAAAAAAAATTCCAAAAAACAGACTTGCTTCAGCAGCACAATTCTGGTGCTGTAGTTGTAGGAGATGTCTCAAAACGTCATCAGGAGTCCCGACTAAACCCGTGAATGTAAGAAAATGTAAGAAAATGCATTTTTTAAGAAAAACATTTTTTGCTAAAATGTCGTAAGGGGGGACCCTGTCGTAAAAATGCCAAAAAACCGACTTGCTTCAGCAGCACAATTCTGGTGCTGTAGTTGTAGGAGATGTCTCAAAACGTCATCAGGAGTCCCTACAAAACCTAAAAATGGCATAAAATGCTTTTTTTGGGAAAACTTTTTTTTTACAAAAAAAAATTCCAAAAAACAGACTTGCTTCAGCAGCACAATTCTGGTGCTGTAGTTGTAGGAGATGTCTCAAAACGTCATCAGGAGTCCCGACTAAACCCGTAAATGTAAGAAAATGTAAGAAAATACATTTTTTAAGAAAAACATTTTTTGCTAAAATGTCGTAAGGGGGGACCCTGTCGTAAAAATGCCAAAAAACCGACTTGCTTCAGCAGTACAATTCTGGTGCTGTAGTTGTAGGAGATGTCTCAAAACGTCATCAGGAGTCCCTACAAAACCTAAAAATGGCATAAAATGCTTTTTTTGGGAAAACTTTTTTTTACAAAAAAAAATTCCAAAAAACGGACTTGCTTCAGCAGCACAATTCTGGTGCTGTAGTTGTAGGAGATGTCTCAAAACGTCATCAGGAGTCCCGACTAAACCCGTAAATGTAAGAAAATGTAAGAAAATGCATTTTTTAAGAAAAACATTTTTTGCTAAAATGTCGTAAGGGGGGACCCTGTCGTAAAAATGCCAAAAAAACGACTTGCTTCAGCAGTACAATTCTGGTGCTGTAGTTGTAGGAGATGTCTCAAAACGTCATCAGGAGTCCCTACAAAACCTAAAAATGGCATAAAATGCTTTTTTTGGGAAAACTTTTTTTTACAAAAAAAAATTCCAAAAAACGGACTTGCTTCAGCAGCACAATTCTGGTGCTGTAGTTGTAGGAGATGTCTCAAAACGTCATCAGGAGTCCCGACTAAACCCGTAAATGTAAGAAAATGTAAGAAAATGCATTTTTTAAGAAAAACATTTTTTGCTAAAATGTCGTAAGGGGGGACCCTGTCGTAAAAATGCCAAAAAACGGACTTGCTTCAGCAGCACAATTCTGGTGCTGTAGTTGTAGGAGATGTCTCAAAACGTCATCAGGAGTCCCGACTAAACCCGTAAATGTAAGAAAATGTAAGAAAATGCATTTTTTAAGAAAAACATTTTTTGCTAAAATGTCGTAAGGGGGGACCCTGTCGTAAAAATGCCAAAAAACCGACTTGCTTCAGCAGTACAATTCTGGTGCTGTAGTTGTAGGAGATGTTTCAAAACGTCATCAGGAGTCCCTCCAAAACCTAAAAATGGCAGAAAATGCTTTTTTTGGGAAAACTTTTTTTTTACAAAAAAAAATTCCAAAAAACGGACTTGCTTCAGCAGCACAATTCTGGTGCTGTAGTTGTAGGAGATGTCTCAAAACGTCATCAGGAGTCCCGACTAAACCCGTAAATGTAAGAAAATGTAAGAAAATGCATTTTTTAAGAAAAACATTTTTTGCTAAAATGTCGTAAGGGGGGACCCTGTCGTAAAAATGCCAAAAAACCGACTTGCTTCAGCAGTACAATTCTGGTGCTGTAGTTGTAGGAGATGTCTCAAAACGTCATCAGGAGTCCCTACAAAACCTAAAAATGGCAGAAAATGCTTTTTTTGGGAAAACTTTTTTTTTACAAAAAATATTTCCAAAAAACGGACTTGCTTCAGCAGCACAATTCTGGTGCTGTAGTTGTAGGAGATGTCTCAAAACGTCATCAGGAGTCCCGACTAAACCCGTAAATGTAAGAAAATGTAAGAAAATGCATTTTTTAAGAAAAACATTTTTTGCTAAAATGTCGTAAGGGGGGACCCTGTCGTAAAAATGCCAAAAAACCGACTTGCTTCAGCAGTACAATTCTGGTGCTGTAGTTGTAGGAGATGTCTCAAAACGTCATCAGGAGTCCCTACAAAACCTAAAAATGGCATAAAATGCTTTTTTTGGGAAAACTTTTTTTTTACAAAATTTTTTTCAAAAAACAGACTTGATTCAGCAGCACAATTCTGGTGCTGTAGTTGTAGGAGATGTCTCAAAACGTCATCAGGAGTCCCGACTAAACCCGTAAATGTAAGAAAATGTAAGAAAATGCATTTTTTAAGAAAAACATTTTTTGCTAAAATGTCGTAAGGGGGGACCCTGTCGTAAAAATGCCAAAAAACCGACTTGCTTCAGCAGTACAATTCTGGTGCTGTAGTTGTAGGAGATGTCTCAAAACGTCATCAGGAGTCCCTACAAAACCTAAAAATGGCATAAAATGCTTTTTTTGGGAAAACTTTTTTTTTTTACAAAAAAAATGTCAAAAAACAGACTTGCTTCAGCAGCACAATTCTGGTGCTGTAGTTGTAGGAGATGTCTCAAAACGTCATCAGGAGTCCCGACTAAACCCGTAAATGTAAGAAAATGTAAGAAAATGCATTTTTTAAGAAAAACATTTTTTGCTAAAATGTCGTAAGGGGGGACCCTGTCGTAAAAATTCCAAAAAACGGACTTGTTTCAGCAGCACAATTCTGGTGCTGTAGTTGTAGGAGATGTCTCAAAACGTCATCAGGAGTCCCGACTAAACCCGTAAATGTAAGAAAATGTAAGAAAATGCATTTTTTAAGAAAAACATTTTTTGCTAAAATGTCGTAAGGGGGGACCCTGTCGTAAAAATGCCAAAAAAACGACTTGCTTCAGCAGTACAATTCTGGTGCTGTAGTTGTAGGAGATGTTTCAAAACGTCATCAGGAGTCCCTCCAAAACCTAAAAATGGCAGAAAATGTTTTTTTTGGGAAAACTTTTTTTTTACAAAAAAAAATTCCAAAAAACGGACTTGCTTCAGCAGCACAATTCTGGTGCTGTAGTTGTAGGAGATGTCTCAAAACGTCATCAGGAGTCCCGACTAAACCCGTAAATGTAAGAAAATGCATTTTTTAAGAAAAACATTTTTTGCTAAAATGTCGTAAGGGGGGACCCTGTCGTAAAAATGCCAAAAAACCGACTTGCTTCAGCAGTACAATTCTGGTGCTGTAGTTGTAGGAGATGTCTCAAAACGTCATCAGGAGTCCCTACAAAACCTAAAAATGGCATAAAATGCTTTTTTTGGGAAAACTTTTTTTTTACAAATTTTTTTTCCAAAAAACAGACTTGCTTCAGCAGCACAATTCTGGTGCTGTAGTTGTAGGAGATGTCTCAAAACGTCATCAGGAGTCCCGACTAAACCCGTAAATGTAAGAAAATGTAAGAAAATGCATTTTTTAAGAAAAAAATTTTTTGCTAAAATGTCGTAAGGGGGGACCCTGTCGTAAAAATGACAAAAAACCGACTTGCTTCAGCAGTACAATTCTGGTGCTGTAGTTGTAGGAGATGTCTCAAAACGTCATCAGGAGTCCCGACTAAACCCGTAAATGTAAGAAAATGTAAGAAAATGCATTTTTTAAGAAAAACATTTTTTGCTAAAATGTCGTAAGGGGGGACCCTGTCGTAAAAATGCCAAAAAACCGACTTGCTTCAGCAGTACAATTCTTGTGCTGTAGTTGTAGGAGATGTCTCAAAACGTCATCAGGAGTCCCTACAAAACCTAAAAATGGCATAAAATGCTTTTTTTGGGAAAACTTTTTTTTTACAAAAAAAATTTCAAAAAACAGACTTGCTTCAGCAGCACAATTCTGGTGCTGTAGTTGTAGGAGATGTCTCAAAACGTCATCAGGAGTCCCGACTAAACCCGTAAATGTAAAAAAATGTAAGAAAATGCATTTTTTAAGAAAAACATTTTTTGCTAAAATGTCGTAAAGGGGGACCCTGTCGTAAAAATTCCAAAAAACGGACTTGTTTCAGCAGCACAATTCTGGTGCTGTAGTTGTAGGAGATGTCTCAAAACGTCATCAGGAGTCCCGACTAAACCCGTAAATGTAAGAAAATGTAAGAAAATGCATTTTTTAAGAAAAACATTTTTTGCTAAAATGTCGTAAGGGGGGACCCTGTCGTAAAAATGTCAAAAAACCGACTTGCTTCAGCAGTACAATTCTGGTGCTGTAGTTGTAGGAGATGTCTCAAAACGTCATCAGGAGTCCCTACAAAACCTAAAAATGGCATAAAATGCTTTTTTTGGGAAAACTTTTTTTTTACAAAAAAAAATTCCAAAAAACGGACTTGCTTCAGCAGCACAATTCTGGTGCTGTAGTTGTAGGAGATGTCTCAAAACGTCATCAGGAGTCCCGACTAAACCCGTAAATGTAAGAAAATGTAAGAAAATGCATTTTTTAAGAAAAACATTTTTTGCTAAAATGTCGTAAGGGGGGACCCTGTCGTAAAAATTCCAAAAAACGGACTTGTTTCAGCAGCACAATTCTGGTGCTGTAGTTGTAGGAGATGTCTCAAAACGTCATCAGGAGTCCCGACTAAACCCGTAAATGTAAGAAAATGTAAGAAAATGCATTTTTTAAGAAAAACATTTTTTGCTAAAATGTCGTAAGGGGGGACCCTGTCGTAAAAATGCCAAAAAACCGACTTGCTTCAGCAGTACAATTCTGGTGCTGTAGTTGTAGGAGATGTCTCAAAACGTCATCAGGAGTCCCTACAAAACCTAAAAATGGCATAAAATGCTTTTTTTGGGAAAACTTTTTTTTTACAAAAAAAAATTCCAAAAAACAGACTTGCTTCAGCAGCACAATTCTGGTGCTGTAGTTGTAGGAGATGTCTCAAAACGTCATCAGGAGTCCCGACTAAACCCGTAAATGTAAGAAAATGTAAGAAAATGCATTTTTTAAGAAAAACATTTTTTGCTATAATGTCGTAAGGGGGGACCCTGTCGTAAAAATGCCAAAAAACCGACTTGCTTCAGCAGTACAATTCTGGTGCTGTAGTTGTAGGAGATGTCTCAAAACGTCATCAGGAGTCCCTACAAAACCTAAAAATGGCATAAAATGCTTTTTTTGGGAAAACTTTTTTTTTACAAAAAAAATTCCAAAAAACGGACTTGCTTCAGCAGCACAATTCTGGTGCTGTAGTTGTAGGAGATGTCTCAAAACGTCATCAGGAGTCCCGACTAAACCCGTAAATGTAAGAAAATGTAAGAAAATGCATTTTTTAAGAAAAACATTTTTTGCTAAAATGTCGTAAGGGGGGACCCTGTCGTAAAAATGCCAAAAAACCGACTTGCTTCAGCAGTACAATTCTGGTGCTGTAGTTGTAGGAGATGTCTCAAAACGTCATCAGGAGTCCCTACAAAACCTAAAAATGGCATAAAATGCTTTTTTTGGGAAAACTTTTTTTTTACAAAAAAAAATTCCAAAAAACGGACTTGCTTCAGCAGCACAATTCTGGTGCTGTAGTTGTAGGAGATGTCTCAAAACGTCATCAGGAGTCCCGACTAAACCCGTAAATGTAAGAAAATGTAAGAAAATGCATTTTTTAAGAAAAACATTTTTTGCTAAGATGTCGTAAGGGGGGACCCTGTCGAAAAAATGCCAAAAAACCGACTTGCTTCAGCAGTACAATTCTGGTGCTGTAGTTGTAGGAGATGTCTCAAAACGTCATCAGGAGTCCCTACAAAACCTAAAAATGGCATAAAATGCTTTTTTTGGGAAAACTTTTTTTTTACAAAAAATTTTTCCAAAAAACGGACTTGCTTCAGCAGCACAATTCTGGTGCTGTAGTTGTAGGAGATGTCTCAAAACGTCATCAGGAGTCCCGACTAAACCCGTAAATGTAAGAAAATGTAAGAAAATGCATTTTTTAAGAAAAACATTTTTTGCTAAAATGTCGTAAGGGGGGACCCTGTCGTAAAAATGCCAAAAAACCGACTTGCTTCAGCAGTACAATTCTTGTGCTGTAGTTGTAGGAGATGTCTCAAAACGTCATCAGGAGTCCCTACAAAACCTAAAAATGGCATAAAATGCTTTTTTTGGGAAAACTTTTTTTTTACAAAAAAAATGTCAAAAAACAGACTTGCTTCAGCAGCACAATTCTGGTGCTGTAGTTGTAGGAGATGTCTCAAAACGTCATCAAGAGTCCCGACTAAACCCGTAAATGTAAGAAAATGTAAGAAAATGCATTTTTTAAGAAAAACATTTTTTGCTAAAATGTCGTAAGGGGGGACCCTGTCGTAAAAATTCCAAAAAACGGACTTGTTTCAGCAGCACAATTCTGGTGCTGTAGTTGTAGGAGATGTCTCAAAACGTCATCAGGAGTCCCGACTAAACCCGTAAATGTAAGAAAATGTAAGAAAATGCATTTTTTAAGAAAAACATTTTTTGCTAAAATGTCGTAAGGGGGGACCCTGTCGTAAAAATGCCAAAAAACCGACTTGCTTCAGCAGTACAATTCTGGTGCTGTAGTTGTAGGAGATGTCTCAAAAGGTCACCAGGAGTCCCTACAAAACCTAAAAATGGCATAAAATGCTTTTTTTGGGAAAACTTTTTTTTTCCAAAAAAAATTTCAAAAAACAGACTTGCTTCAGCAGCACAATTCTGGTGCTGTAGTTGTAGGAGATGTCTCAAAACGTCATCAGGAGTCCCGACTAAACCCGTAAATGTAAGAAAATGTAAGAAAATGCATTTTTTAAGAAAAACATTTTTTGCTAAAATGTCGTAAGGGGGGACCCTGTCGTAAAAATGCCAAAAAACCGACTTGCTTCAGCAGTACAATTCTGGTGCTGTAGTTGTAGGAGATGTCTCAAAACGTCATCAGGAGTCCCTACAAAACCTAAAAATGGCATAAAATGCTTTTTTTGGGAAAACTTTTTTTCTACAAAAATTTTTTCAAAAAACAGACTTGATTCAGCAGCACAATTCTGGTGCTGTAGTTGTAGGAGATGTCTCAAAACGTCATCAGGAGTCCCGACTAAACCCGTAAATGTAAGAAAATGTAAGAAAATGCATTTTTTAAGAAAAACATTTTTTGCTAAAATGTCGTAAGGGGGCACCCTGTCGTAAAAATGCCAAAAAAAACGACTTGCTTCAGCAGTACAATTCTGGTGCTGTAGTTGTAGGAGATGTCTCAAAACGTCATCAGGAGTCCCTACAAAACCTAAAAATGGCATAAAATGCTTTTTTTGGGAAAACTTTTTTTTTACAAAAAATTTTTCCAAAAAACAGACTTGCTTCAGCAGCACAATTCTGGTGCTGTAGTTGTAGGAGATGTCTCAAAACGTCATCAGGAGTCCCGACTAAACCCGTAAATGTAAGAAAATGTAAGAAAATACATTTTTTAAGAAAAACATTTTTTGCTAAAATGTCGTAAGGGGGGACCCTGTCGTAAAAATGCCAAAAAACCGACTTGCTTCAGCAGTACAATTCTGGTGCTGTAGTTGTAGGAGATGTCTCAAAACGTCATCAGGAGTCCCTACAAAACCTAAAAATGGCATAAAATGCTTTTTTTGGGAAAACTTTTTTTTTACAAAAAAAATTCCAAAAAACAGACTTGCTTCAGCAGCACAATTCTGGTGCTGTAGTTGTAGGAGATGTCTCAAAACGTCATCAGCAGTCCCGACTAAACCCGTAAATGTAAGAAAATGTAAGAAAATGCATTTTTTAAGAAAAACATTTTTTGCTAAAATGTCGTAAGGGGGGACCCTGTCGTAAAAATGCCAAAAAAACGACTTGCTTCAGCAGTACAATTCTGGTGCTGTAGTTGTAGGAGATGTCTCAAAACGTCATCAGGAGTCCCTACAAAACCTAAAAATGGCATAAAATGCTTTTTTTGGGAAAACTTTTTTTTTACAAAAATTTTTTCCAAAAAACAGACTTGCTTCAGCAGCACAATTCTGGTGCTGTAGTTGTAGGAGATGTCTCAAAACGTCATCAGGAGTCCCGACTAAACCCGTAAATGTAAGAAAATGTAAGAAAATACATTTTTTAAGAAAAACATTTTTTGCTAAAATGTCGTAAGGGGGGACCCTGTCGTAAAAATGCCAAAAAACCGACTTGCTTCAGCAGTACAATTCTGGTGCTGTAGTTGTAGGAGATGTCTCAAAACGTCATCAGGAGTCCCTACAAAACCTAAAAATGGCATAAAATGCTTTTTTTGGGAAAACTTTTTTTTTACAAAAAAAAATTCCAAAAAACAGACTTGCTTCAGCAGCACAATTCTGGTGCTGTAGTTGTAGGAGATGTCTCAAAACGTCATCAGCAGTCCCGACTAAACCCGTAAATGTAAGAAAATGTAAGAAAATGCATTTTTTAAGAAAAACATTTTTTGCTAAAATGTCGTAAGGGGGGACCCTGTCGTAAAAATGCCAAAAAAACGACTTGCTTCAGCAGTACAATTCTGGTGCTGTAGTTGTAGGAGATGTCTCAAAACGTCATCAGGAGTCCCGACTAAACCCGTAAATGTAAGAAAATGTAAGAAAATGCATTTTTTAAGAAAAACATTTTTTGCTAAAATGTCGTAAGGGGGGACCCTGTCGTAAAAATGCCAAAAAACCGACTTGCTTCAGCAGTACAATTCTTGTGCTGTAGTTGTAGGAGATGTCTCAAAACGTCATCAGGAGTCCCTACAAAACCTAAAAATGGCATAAAATGCTTTTTTTGGGAAAACTTTTTTTTTACAAAAAAAATTTCAAAAAACAGACTTGCTTCAGCAGCACAATTCTGGTGCTGTAGTTGTAGGAGATGTCTCAAAACGTCATCAGGAGTCCCGACTAAACCCGTAAATGTAAAAAAATGTAAGAAAATGCATTTTTTAAGAAAAACATTTTTTGCTAAAATGTCGTAAGGCGGGACCCTGTCGTAAAAATTCCAAAAAACGGACTTGTTTCAGCAGCACAATTCTGGTGCTGTAGTTGTAGGAGATGTCTCAAAACGTCATCAGGAGTCCCGACTAAACCCGTAAATGTAAGAAAATGTAAGAAAATGCATTTTTTAAGAAAAACATTTTTTGCTAAAATGTAGTAAGGGGGGACCCTGTCGTAAAAATGCCAAAAAACCGACTTGCTTCAGCAGTACAATTCTGGTGCTGTAGTTGTAGGAGATGTCTCAAAACGTCATCAGGAGTCCCTACAAAACCTAAAAATGGCATAAAATGCTTTTTTTGGGAAAACTTTTTTTTTACAAAAAAAAATTCCAAAAAACGGACTTGCTTCAGCAGCACAATTCTGGTGCTGTAGTTGTAGGAGATGTCTCAAAACGTCATCAGGAGTCCCGACTAAACCCGTAAATGTAAGAAAATGTAAGAAAATGCATTTTTTAAGAAAAACATTTTTTGCTAAAATGTCGTAAGGGCCCTGTCGTAAAAATGCCAAAAAACCGACTTGCTTCAGCAGTACAATTCTTGTGCTGTAGTTGTAGGAGATGTCTCAAAACGTCATCAGGAGTCCCTACAAAACCTAAAAATGGCATAAAATGCTTTTTTTGGGAAAACTTTTTTTTTACAAAAAAAATGTCAAAAAACAGACTTGCTTCAGCAGCACAATTCTGGTGCTGTAGTTGTAGGAGATGTCTCAAAACGTCATCAGGAGTCCCGACTAAACCCGTAAATGTAAGAAAATGTAAGAAAATGCATTTTTTAAGAAAAACATTTTTTGCTAAAATGTCGTAAGGGGGGACCCTGTCGTAAAAATTCCAAAAAACGGACTTGTTTCAGCAGCACAATTCTGGTGCTGTAGTTGTAGGAGATGTCTCAAAACGTCATCAGGAGTCCCGACTAAACCCGTAAATGTAAGAAAATGTAAGAAAATGCATTTTTTAAGAAAAACATTTTTTGCTAAAATGTCGTAAGGGGGGACCCTGTCGTAAAAATGCCAAAAAACCGACTTGCTTCAGCAGTACAATTCTGGTGCTGTAGTTGTAGGAGATGTCTCAAAACGTCACCAGGAGTCCCTACAAAACCTAAAAATGGCATAAAATGCTTTTTTTGGGAAAACTTTTTTTTTCCAAAAAAAATTTCAAAAAACAGACTTGCTTCAGCAGCACAATTCTGGTGCTGTAGTTGTAGGAGATGTCTCAAAACGTCATCAGGAGTCCCGACTAAACCCGTAAATGTAAGAAAATGTAAGAAAATAAATTTTTTAAGAAAAACATTTTTTGCTAAAATGTCGTAAAAATGCCAAAAAACCGACTTGCTTCAGCAGTACAATTCTGGTGCTGTAGTTGTAGGAGATGTCTCAAAACGTCATCAGGAGTCCCTACAAAACCTAAAAATGGCATAAAATGCTTTTTTTGGGAAAACTTTTTTTTTACAAAATTTTTTTTCAAAAAACAGACTTGCTTCAGCAGCACAATTCTGGTGCTGTAGTTGTAGGAGATGTCTCAAAACGTCATCAGGAGTCCCGACTAAACCCGTAAATGTAAGAAAATGTAAGAAAATGCATTTTTTAAGAAAAACATTTTTTGCTAAAATGTCGTAAGGGGGGACCCTGTCGTAAAAATGCCAAAAAAACGACTTGCTTCAGCAGTACAATTCTGGTGCTGTAGTTGTAGGAGATGTCTCAAAACGTCATCAGGAGTCCCTACAAAACCTAAAAATGGCATAAAATGCTTTTTTTGGGAAAACTTTTTTTTTACAAAAAAAAATTCCAAAAAACAGACTTGCTTCAGCAGCACAATTCTGGTGCTGTAGTTGTAGGAGATGTCTCAAAACGTCATCAGGAGTCCCGACTAAACCCGTAAATGTAAGAAAATGTAAGAAAATACATTTTTTAAGAAAAACATTTTTTGCTAAAATGTCGTAAGGGGGGACCCTGTCGTAAAAATGCCAAAAAACCGACTTGCTTCAGCAGTACAATTCTGGTGCTGTAGTTGTAGGAGATGTCTCAAAACGTCATCAGGAGTCCCTACAAAACCTAAAAATGGCATAAAATGCTTTTTTTGGGAAAACTTTTTTTTTACAAAAAAAAATTCCAAAAAACAGACTTGCTTCAGCAGCACAATTCTGGTGCTGTAGTTGTAGGAGATGTCTCAAAACGTCATCAGCAGTCCCGACTAAACCCGTAAATGTAAGAAAATGTAAGAAAATGCATTTTTTAAGAAAAACATTTTTTGCTAAAATGTCGTAAGGGGGGACCCTGTCGTAAAAATGCCAAAAAAACGACTTGCTTCAGCAGTACAATTCTGGTGCTGTAGTTGTAGGAGATGTCTCAAAACGTCATCAGGAGTCCCGACTAAACCCGTAAATGTAAGAAAATGTAAGAAAATGCATTTTTTAAGAAAAACATTTTTTGCTAAAATGTCGTAAGGGGGGACCCTGTCGTAAAAATGCCAAAAAACCGACTTGCTTCAGCAGTACAATTCTTGTGCTGTAGTTGTAGGAGATGTCTCAAAACGTCATCAGGAGTCCCTACAAAACCTAAAAATGGCATAAAATGCTTTTTTTGGGAAAACTTTTTTTTTACAAAAAAAATTTCAAAAAACAGACTTGCTTCAGCAGCACAATTCTGGTGCTGTAGTTGTAGGAGATGTCTCAAAACGTCATCAGGAGTCCCGACTAAACCCGTAAATGTAAAAAAATGTAAGAAAATGCATTTTTTAAGAAAAACATTTTTTGCTAAAATGTCGTAAGGGGGGACCCTGTCGTAAAAATTCCAAAAAACGGACTTGTTTCAGCAGCACAATTCTGGTGCTGTAGTTGTAGGAGATGTCTCAAAACGTCATCAGGAGTCCCGACTAAACCCGTAAATGTAAGAAAATGTAAGAAAATGCATTTTTTAAGAAAAACATTTTTTGCTAAAATGTAGTAAGGGGGGACCCTGTCGTAAAAATGCCAAAAAACCGACTTGCTTCAGCAGTACAATTCTGGTGCTGTAGTTGTAGGAGATGTCTCAAAACGTCATCAGGAGTCCCTACAAAACCTAAAAATGGCATAAAATGCTTTTTTTGGGAAAACTTTTTTTTTACAAAAAAAAATTCCAAAAAACGGACTTGCTTCAGCAGCACAATTCTGGTGCTGTAGTTGTAGGAGATGTCTCAAAACGTCATCAGGAGTCCCGACTAAACCCGTAAATGTAAGAAAATGTAAGAAAATGCATTTTTTAAGAAAAACATTTTTTGCTAAAATGTCGTAAGGGGGGACCCTGTCGTAAAAATGCCAAAAAACCGACTTGCTTCAGCAGTACAATTCTTGTGCTGTAGTTGTAGGAGATGTCTCAAAACGTCATCAGGAGTCCCTACAAAACCTAAAAATGGCATAAAATGCTTTTTTTGGGAAAACTTTTTTTTTACAAAAAAAATGTCAAAAAACAGACTTGCTTCAGCAGCACAATTCTGGTGCTGTAGTTGTAGGAGATGTCTCAAAACGTCATCAGGAGTCCCGACTAAACCCGTAAATGTAAGAAAATGTAAGAAAATGCATTTTTTAAGAAAAACATTTTTTGCTAAAATGTCGTAAGGGGGGACCCTGTCGTAAAAATTCCAAAAAACGGACTTGTTTCAGCAGCACAATTATGGTGCTGTAGTTGTAGGAGATGTCTCAAAACGTCATCAGGAGTCCCGACTAAACCCGTAAATGTAAGAAAATGTAAGAAAATGCATTTTTTAAGAAAAACATTTTTTGCTAAAATGTCGTAAGGGGGGACCCTGTCGTAAAAATGCCAAAAAACCGACTTGCTTCAGCAGTACAATTCTGGTGCTGTAGTTGTAGGAGATGTCTCAAAACGTCACCAGGAGTCCCTACAAAACCTAAAAATGGCATAAAATGCTTTTTTTGGGAAAACTTTTTTTTTCCAAAAAAAATTTCAAAAAACAGACTTGCTTCAGCAGCACAATTCTGGTGCTGTAGTTGTAGGAGATGTCTCAAAACGTCATCAGGAGTCCCGACTAAACCCGTAAATGTAAGAAAATGTAAGAAAATTAATTTTTTAAGAAAAACATTTTTTGCTAAAATGTCGTAAAAATGCCAAAAAACCGACTTGCTTCAGCAGTACAATTCTGGTGCTGTAGTTGTAGGAGATGTCTCAAAACGTCATCAGGAGTCCCTACAAAACCTAAAAATGGCATAAAATGCTTTTTTTGGGAAAACTTTTTTTTTACAAAAATTTTTTCAAAAAACAGACTTGCTTCAGCAGCACAATTCTGGTGCTGTAGTTGTAGGAGATGTCTCAAAACGTCATCAGGAGTCCCGACTAAACCCGTAAATGTAAGAAAATGTAAGAAAATGCATTTTTTAAGAAAAACATTTTTTGCTAAAATGTCGTAAGGGGGGACCCTGTCGTAAAAATGCCAAAAAAACGACTTGCTTCAGCAGTACAATTCTGGTGCTGTAGTTGTAGGAGATGTCTCAAAACGTCATCAGGAGTCCCTACAAAACCTAAAAATGGCATAAAATGCTTTTTTTGGGAAAACTTTTTTTTTACAAAAAAAATTTCCAAAAAACAGACTTGCTTCAGCAGCACAATTCTGGTGCTGTAGTTGTAGGAGATGTCTCAAAACGTCATCAGGAGTCCCGACTAAACCCGTAAATGTAAGAAAATGTAAGAAAATACATTTTTTAAGAAAAACATTTTTTGCTAAAATGTCGTAAGGGGGGACCCTGTCGTAAAAATGCCAAAAAACCGACTTGCTTCAGCAGTACAATTCTGGTGCTGTAGTTGTAGGAGATGTCTCAAAACGTCATCAGGAGTCCCTACAAAACCTAAAAATGGCATAAAATGCTTTTTTTGGGAAAACTTTTTTTTTACAAAAAAAAATTCCAAAAAACAGACTTGCTTCAGCAGCACAATTCTGGTGCTGTAGTTGTAGGAGATGTCTCAAAACGTCATCAGGAGTCCCGACTAAACCCGTAAATGTAAGAAAATGTAAGAAAATGCATTTTTTAAGAAAAACATTTTTTGCTAAAATGTCGTAAGGGGGGACCCTGTCGTAAAAATGCCAAAAAAACGACTTGCTTCAGCAGTACAATTCTGGTGCTGTAGTTGTAGGAGATGTCTCAAAACGTCATCAGGAGTCCCTACAAAACCTAAAAATGGCATAAAATGCTTTTTTTGGGAAAACTTTTTAAAAAAAAAAAAAAATTCCAAAAAACAGACTTGCTTCAGCAGCACAATTCTGGTGCTGTAGTTGTAGGAGATGTCTCAAAACGTCATCAGGAGTCCCGACTAAACCCGTAAATGTAAGAAAATGTAAGAAAATACATTTTTTAAGAAAAACATTTTTTGCTAAAATGTCGTAAGGGGGGACCCTGTCGTAAAAATGCCAAAAAACCGACTTGCTTCAGCAGTACAATTCTGGTGCTGTAGTTGTAGGAGATGTCTCAAAACGTCATCAGGAGTCCCTACAAAACCTAAAAATGGCATAAAATGCTTTTTTTGGGAAAACTTTTTTTTTACAAAAAAAAATTCCAAAAAACAGACTTGCTTCAGCAGCACAATTCTGGTGCTGTAGTTGTAGGAGATGTCTCAAAACGTCATCAGGAGTCCCGACTAAACCCGTAAATGTAAGAAAATGTAAGAAAATGCATTTTTTAAGAAAAACATTTTTTGCTAAAATGTCGTAAGGGGGGACCCTGTCGTAAAAATGCCAAAAAACCGACTTGCTTCAGCAGTACAATTCTGGTGCTGTAGTTGTAGGAGATGTCTCAAAACGTCATCAGGAGTCCCTACAAAACCTAAAAATGGCATAAAATGCTTTTTTTGGGAAAACTTTTTTTTTACAAAAAATTTTTCCAAAAAACGGACTTGCTTCAGCAGCACAATTCTGGTGCTGTAGTTGTAGGAGATGTCTCAAAACGTCATCAGGAGTCCCGACTAAACCCGTAAATGTAAGAAAATGTAAGAAAATGCATTTTTTAAGAAAAACATTTTTTGCTAAAATGTCGTAAGGGGGGACCCTGTCGTAAAAATGCCAAAAAACGGACTTGCTTCAGCAGCACAATTCTGGTGCTGTAGTTGTAGGAGATGTCTCAAAACGTCATCAGGAGTCCCGACTAAACCCGTAAATGTAAGAAAATGTAAGAAAATGCATTTTTTAAGAAAAACATTTTTTGCTAAAATGTCGTAAGGGGGGACCCTGTCGTAAAAATGCCAAAAAACCGACTTGCTTCAGCAGTACAATTCTGGTGCTGTAGTTGTAGGAGATGTTTCAAAACGTCATCAGGAGTCCCTACAAAACCTAAAAATGGCAGAAAATGCTTTTTTTGGGAAAACTTTTTTTTTACAAAAAAAAATTCCAAAAAACGGACTTGCTTCAGCAGCACAATTCTGGTGCTGTAGTTGTAGGAGATGTCTCAAAACGTCATCAGGAGTCCCGACTAAACCCGTAAATGTAAAAAAATGTAAGAAAATGCATTTTTTAAGAAAAACATTTTTGCTAAAATGTCGTAAGGGGGGACCCTGTCGTAAAAATTCCAAAAAACAGACTTGTTTCAGCAGCACAATTCTGGTGCTGTAGTTGTAGGAGATGTCTCAAAACGTCATCAGGAGTCCCTACAAAACCTAAAAATGGCATAAAATGCTTTTTTTGGGAAAACTTTTTTTTTTACAAAAAAAAATTCAAAAAACGGACTTGCTTCAGCAGCACAATTCTGGTGCTGTAGTTGTAGGAGATGTCTCAAAACGTCATCAGGAGTCCCGACTAAACCCGTAAATGTAAGAAAATGTAAGAAAATGCATTTTTTAACAAAAACATTTTTTGCTAAAATGTCGTAAGGGGGGACCCTGTCGTAAAAATGCCAAAAAACCGACTTGCTTCAGCAGTACAATTCTGGTGCTGTAGTTGTAGGAGATGTCTCAAAACGTCATCAGGAGTCCCTACAAAACCTAAAAATGGCATAAAATGCTTTTTTTGGGAAAACTTTTTTTTTACAAAAAAAAATTCCAAAAAACGGACTTGCTTCAGCAGCACAATTTTGGTGCTGTAGTTGTAGGAGATGTCTCAAAACGTCATCAGGAGTCCCGACTAAACCCGTAAATGTAAGAAAATGTAAGAAAATGCATTTTTTAAGAAAAACATTTTTTGCTAAAATGTCGTAAGGGGGGGACCCTGTCGTAAAAATGCCAAAAAAACGACTTGCTTCAGCAGTACAATTCTGGTGCTGTAGTTGTAGGAGATGTCTCAAAACGTCATCAGGAGTCCCTACAAAACCTAAAAATGGCATAAAATGCTTTTTTTGGGAAAACTTTTTTTAAAAAAAAAAAAATTCCAAAAAACAGACTTGCTTCAGCAGCACAATTCTGGTGCTGTAGTTGTAGGAGATGTCTCAAAACGTCATCAGGAGTCCCGACTAAACCCGTAAATGTAAGAAAATGTAAGAAAATACATTTTTTAAGAAAAAGATTTTTTGCTAAAATGTCGTAAGGGGGGACCCTGTCGTAAAAATGCCAAAAAACCGACTTGCTTCAGCAGTACAATTCTGGTGCTGCAGTTGTAGGAGATGTCTCAAAACGTCATCAGGAGTCCCTACAAAACCTAAAAATGGCATAAAATGCTTTTTTTGGGAAAACTTTTTTTTTACAAAAAAAAATTCCAAAAAACAGACTTGCTTCAGCAGCACAATTCTGGTGCTGTAGTTGTAGGAGATGTCTCAAAACGTCATCAGGAGTCCCGACTAAACCCGTAAATGTAAGAAAATGTAAGAAAATGCATTTTTTAAGAAAAACATTTTTTGCTAAAATGTCGTAAGGGGGGACCCTGTCGTAAAAATGCCAAAAAACCGACTTGCTTCAGCAGTACAATTCTGGTGCTGTAGTTGTAGGAGATGTCTCAAAACGTCATCAGGAGTCCCTACAAAACCTAAAAATGGCATAAAATGCTTTTTTTGGGAAAACTTTTTTTTTACAAAAAAAATTTCCAAAAACAGACTTGCTTCAGCAGCACAATTCTGGTGCTGTAGTTGTAGGAGATGTCTCAAAACGTCATCAGCAGTCCCGACTAAACCCGTAAATGTAAGAAAATGTAAGAAAATGCATTTTTTAAGAAAAACATTTTTTGCTAAAATGTCGTAAGGGGGGACCCTGTCGTAAAAATGCCAAAAAAACGACTTGCTTCAGCAGTACAATTCTGGTGCTGTAGTTGTAGGAGATGTCTCAAAACGTCATCAGGAGTCCCGACTAAACCCGTAAATGTAAGAAAATGTAAGAAAATGCATTTTTTAAGAAAACATTTTTTGCTAAAATGTCGTAAGGGGGGACCCTGTCGTAAAAATGCCAAAAAACCGACTTGCTTCAGCAGTACAATTCTTGTGCTGTAGTTGTAGGAGATGTCTCAAAACGTCATCAGGAGTCCCTACAAAACCTAAAAATGGCATAAAATGCTTTTTTTGGGAAAACTTTTTTTTTACAAAAAAAATTTCAAAAAACAGACTTGCTTCAGCAGCACAATTCTGGTGCTGTAGTTGTAGGAGATGTCTCAAAACGTCATCAGGAGTCCCGACTAAACCCGTAAATGTAAAAAAATGTAAGAAAATGCATTTTTTAAGAAAAACATTTTTTGCTAAAATGTCGTAAGGGGGGACCCTGTCGTAAAAATTCCAAAAAACGGACTTGTTTCAGCAGCACAATTCTGGTGCTGTAGTTGTAGGAGATGTCTCAAAACGTCATCAGGAGTCCCGACTAAACCCGTAAATGTAAGAAAATGTAAGAAAATGCATTTTTTAAGAAAAACATTTTTTGCTAAAATGTAGTAAGGGGGGACCCTGTCGTAAAAATGCCAAAAAACCGACTTGCTTCAGCAGTACAATTCTGGTGCTGTAGTTGTAGGAGATGTCTCAAAACGTCATCAGGAGTCCCTACAAAACCTAAAAATGGCATAAAATGCTTTTTTTGGGAAAACTTTTTTTTTACAAAAAAAAATTCCAAAAAACGGACTTGCTTCAGCAGCACAATTCTGGTGCTGTAGTTGTAGGAGATGTCTCAAAACGTCATCAGGAGTCCCGACTAAACCCGTAAATGTAAGAAAATGTAAGAAAATGCATTTTTTAAGAAAAACATTTTTTGCTAAAATGTCGTAAGGGGGGACCCTGTCGTAAAAATGCCAAAAAACCGACTTGCTTCAGCAGTACAATTCTTGTGCTGTAGTTGTAGGAGATGTCTCAAAACGTCATCAGGAGTCCCTACAAAACCTAAAAATGGCATAAAATGCTTTTTTGGGAAAACTTTTTTTTTACAAAAAAAAATGTCAAAAAACAGACTTGCTTCAGCAGCACAATTCTGGTGCTGTAGTTGTAGGAGATGTCTCAAAACGTCATCAGGAGTCCCGACTAAACCCGTAAATGTAAGAAAATGTAAGAAAATGCATTTTTTAAGAAAAACATTTTTTGCTAAAATGTCGTAAGGGGGGACCCTGTCGTAAAAATTCCAAAAAACGGACTTGTTTCAGCAGCACAATTATGGTGCTGTAGTTGTAGGAGATGTCTCAAAACGTCATCAGGAGTCCCGACTAAACCCGTAAATGTAAGAAAATGTAAGAAAATGCATTTTTTAAGAAAAACATTTTTTGCTAAAATGTCGTAAGGGGGGACCCTGTCGTAAAAATGCCAAAAAACCGACTTGCTTCAGCAGTACAATTCTGGTGCTGTAGTTGTAGGAGATGTCTCAAAACGTCACCAGGAGTCCCTACAAAACCTAAAAATGGCATAAAATGCTTTTTTTGGGAAAACTTTTTTTTTCCAAAAAAAATTTCAAAAAACAGACTTGCTTCAGCAGCACAATTCTGGTGCTGTAGTTGTAGGAGATGTCTCAAAACGTCATCAGGAGTCCCGACTAAACCCGTAAATGTAAGAAAATGTAAGAAAATTAATTTTTTAAGAAAAACATTTTTTGCTAAAATGTCGTAAAAATGCCAAAAAACCGACTTGCTTCAGCAGTACAATTCTGGTGCTGTAGTTGTAGGAGATGTCTCAAAACGTCATCAGGAGTCCCTACAAAACCTAAAAATGGCATAAAATGCTTTTTTTGGGAAAACTTTTTTTTTACAAAAATTTTTTCAAAAAACAGACTTGCTTCAGCAGCACAATTCTGGTGCTGTAGTTGTAGGAGATGTCTCAAAACGTCATCAGGAGTCCCGACTAAACCCGTAAATGTAAGAAAATGTAAGAAAATGCATTTTTAAGAAAAACATTTTTTGCTAAAATGTCGTAAGGGGGGACCCTGTCGTAAAAATGCCAAAAAAACGACTTGCTTCAGCAGTACAATTCTGGTGCTGTAGTTGTAGGAGATGTCTCAAAACGTCATCAGGAGTCCCTACAAAACCTAAAAATGGCATAAAATGCTTTTTTTGGGAAAACTTTTTTTTTACAAAAAAAATTTCCAAAAAACAGACTTGCTTCAGCAGCACAATTCTGGTGCTGTAGTTGTAGGAGATGTCTCAAAACGTCATCAGGAGTCCCGACTAAACCCGTAAATGTAAGAAAATGTAAGAAAATACATTTTTTAAGAAAAACATTTTTTGCTAAAATGTCGTAAGGGGGGACCCTGTCGTAAAAATGCCAAAAAACCGACTTGCTTCAGCAGTACAATTCTGGTGCTGTAGTTGTAGGAGATGTCTCAAAACGTCATCAGGAGTCCCTACAAAACCTAAAAATGGCATAAAATGCTTTTTTTGGGAAAACTTTTTTTTTACAAAAAAAAATTCCAAAAAACAGACTTGCTTCAGCAGCACAATTCTGGTGCTGTAGTTGTAGGAGATGTCTCAAAACGTCATCAGGAGTCCCGACTAAACCCGTAAATGTAAGAAAATGTAAGAAAATGCATTTTTTAAGAAAAACATTTTTTGCTAAAATGTCGTAAGGGGGGACCCTGTCGTAAAAATGCCAAAAAAACGACTTGCTTCAGCAGTACAATTCTGGTGCTGTAGTTGTAGGAGATGTCTCAAAACGTCATCAGGAGTCCCTACAAAACCTAAAAATGGCATAAAATGCTTTTTTTGGGAAAACTTTTTAAAAAAAAAAAAAAATTCCAAAAACAGACTTGCTTCAGCAGCACAATTCTGGTGCTGTAGTTGTAGGAGATGTCTCAAAACGTCATCAGGAGTCCCGACTAAACCCGTAAATGTAAGAAAATGTAAGAAAATACATTTTTTAAGAAAAACATTTTTTGCTAAAATGTCGTAAGGGGGGACCCTGTCGTAAAAATGCCAAAAAACCGACTTGCTTCAGCAGTACAATTCTGGTGCTGTAGTTGTAGGAGATGTCTCAAAACGTCATCAGGAGTCCCTACAAAACCTAAAAATGGCATAAAATGCTTTTTTTGGGAAAACTTTTTTTTACAAAAAAAAATTCCAAAAAACAGACTTGCTTCAGCAGCACAATTCTGGTGCTGTAGTTGTAGGAGATGTCTCAAAACGTCATCAGGAGTCCCGACTAAACCCGTAAATGTAAGAAAATGTAAGAAAATGCATTTTTTAAGAAAAAAATTTTTGCTAAAATGTCGTAAGGGGGGACCCTGTCGTAAAAATGCCAAAAAACCGACTTGCTTCAGCAGTACAATTCTGGTGCTGTAGTTGTAGGAGATGTCTCAAAACGTCATCAGGAGTCCCTACAAAACCTAAAAATGGCATAAAATGCTTTTTTTGGGAAAACTTTTTTTTACAAAAAAATTTTCCAAAAAACGGACTTGCTTCAGCAGCACAATTCTGGTGCTGTAGTTGTAGGAGATGTCTCAAAACGTCATCAGGAGTCCCGACTAAACCCGTAAATGTAAGAAAATGTAAGAAAATGCATTTTTTAAGAAAAACATTTTTTGCTAAAATGTCGTAAGGGGGGACCCTGTCGTAAAAATGCCAAAAAACGGACTTGCTTCAGCAGCACAATTCTGGTGCTGTAGTTGTAGGAGATGTCTCAAAACGTCATCAGGAGTCCCGACTAAACCCGTAAATGTAAGAAAATGTAAGAAAATGCATTTTTTAAGAAAAACATTTTTTGCTAAAATGTCGTAAGGGGGGACCCTGTCGTAAAAATGCCAAAAAACCGACTTGCTTCAGCAGTACAATTCTGGTGCTGTAGTTGTAGGAGATGTTTCAAAACGTCATCAGGAGTCCCTACAAAACCTAAAAATGGCAGAAAATGCTTTTTTTGGGAAAACTTTTTTTTACAAAAAAAAATTCCAAAAAACGGACTTGCTTCAGCAGCACAATTCTGGTGCTGTAGTTGTAGGAGATGTCTCAAAACGTCATCAGGAGTCCCGACTAAACCCGTAAATGTAAAAAAATGTAAGAAAATGCATTTTTTAAGAAAAACATTTTTTGCTAAAATGTCGTAAGGGGGGACCCTGTCGTAAAAATTCCAAAAAACAGACTTGTTTCAGCAGCACAATTCTGGTGCTGTAGTTGTAGGAGATGTCTCAAAACGTCATCAGGAGTCCCTACAAAACCTAAAAATGGCATAAAATGCTTTTTTTGGGAAAACTTTTTTTTTTACAAAAAAAAATTCAAAAAACGGACTTGCTTCAGCAGCACAATTCTGGTGCTGTAGTTGTAGGAGATGTCTCAAAACGTCATCAGGAGTCCCGACTAAACCCGTAAATGTAAGAAAATGTAAGAAAATGCATTTTTTAACAAAAACATTTTTTGCTAAAATGTCGTAAGGGGGGACCCTGTCGTAAAAATGCCAAAAAACCGACTTGCTTCAGCAGTACAATTCTGGTGCTGTAGTTGTAGGAGATGTCTCAAAACGTCATCAGGAGTCCCTACAAAACCTAAAAATGGCATAAAATGCTTTTTTTGGGAAAACTTTTTTTTTACAAAAAAAAATTCCAAAAAACGGACTTGCTTCAGCAGCACAATTTTGGTGCTGTAGTTGTAGGAGATGTCTCAAAACGTCATCAGGAGTCCCGACTAAACCCGTAAATGTAAGAAAATGTAAGAAAATGCATTTTTTAAGAAAAACATTTTTTGCTAAAATGTCGTAAGGGGGGGACCCTGTCGTAAAAATGCCAAAAAAACGACTTGCTTCAGCAGTACAATTCTGGTGCTGTAGTTGTAGGAGATGTCT